>NW_011494756.1:613056-630315 GCF_000754665.1 Bison bison bison | reverse complement strand
GGGACTGTGAAAGCTAGTGAGACTTCAATTATGACATGAATATTTCAGAGAGCCAAATCTGGACAGCTCTGAACACGGAGCCTCCGGTCTGGGTGTCCCACCTAAACATCCTTGGTGGGAGCACTTGCCAACCAACTCTGCTCTCGACCATTCATCCTCCAGCCAGTGCTGCAGGCGCGAGTGGAGGGCCAGAGAGAAGAGTGTGACCCACCCGGCCCCCCAGGAGCACGAGACCTAACTCAGGATTTGAAGAAAATGGCACGTGTTTTCAAAGAGCAGGAATGAGGTACTCCCGCAGCACGTCCGGCCACCCTGACGGCGCACCTAGAGTCACGGTGATGCCTGTCTTCCTGACCTGCATCTCCCGGCTCAGGCACTGGCTTCAAGACTTTGCCCAAGAGACGTCCTTGGGGTCCATCTCAACAGGACTGGAGCTATTATTCCATTTCCAGATTCCTCAAGCAGACAGAACATGGTTTTCTGTTGTTACTAATACTATTATTTTCTCTGTGCATTTCTTTTCCATCAAAAAAAAAAATTAGTTTTAAAAGGTTATTGAAGCAGACATACAGCTTTCAGTGGTTCTTCAAATGTGGTCCCTGAACCAGCCATACCAACATCACCTGGGGCCTTATCAGAAATGCAAATTCCCAGGCTCCACTCAGACCGACCAACCTGAATCTCCTGAGCTGGGGGGCCCAGCCTCTGTGTTTTAATAACAAGCTGGGACCACTGCTTCACAAGAACCTGAAGCTGATTTACATGGACAAGTCTATAGTTTTTAAGAAGCTCACAAGGAAAGTTCCCAGTTTGACATCAAAATGGAGTTAAAAGACCAGCACATGCTGTATTTCAGGGATTCAACTACCGTCACCTCACAAGAACCCATTTTTCAGGCCACTGGTTAATCATCAACCTTGTGAGTTAGATACCGCTATGCACATTTTTAGCTTCCCTGGTGGCTCAGATGATAAAGCATCTGCCTGCAATGCAGAGACCCAGATTCAATCCCTGGGTTGGGAAGATCCTCGGGAGAAGGGAATGGCAACCCACTCCAGTATTCTTGCCTGGAAAATTCCATGAACAGAGGAGCCTGGCAGGCTACAGTCCATGGGGTCACAAGAGTTGGATACAACTGAGCAACTAACATTTCATTTCATTTTTCATCCACATGTTTAGAGGCAGAGAAATGAAACACTAGCAGGAAAAGCCAGATTTACTCATGAGGCCAAGACCCAGAGGCACCGAGCTTTTTGCCCAACTGTACCAGGGGTGTGCACTGGCCCAGGTGCCTGCGCGTGGTCTGTGGGCAAGCTCACACAAACACGGAGATAAGAACCATGAAGTCTGTACATATTAATAGAGCGATGAGAAAACCTATCAATTATCAAGAAAGGATACCTTGCATTTGCAAAACAGTCTAACAATTCTGCAACCTACTCAAAAAAACATGTAGAAAATGAAGTGAGTCGTCTACATAATGGAGACGGCAATGGCAGCCCACTCCTGTATTCTCGCCTGGAAAATCCCACGGACAGAGGAGCCTGGTGGGCTATGGTCCATGGGATCGCAAAAGAATCAGACACAACTTGGCGAATAAACATCTACATGAACAACTAGTCAAATATGAGGATTCCTGGGTTCGTGGCACTAATGTGTGAAGCCCAGTCTGCCTCCCTCATCTGGGTCCCGTACTCCCTTAAGATCTTAGAATTGGCTGGCAACCCCTCACTGCTCTAAACATAGGAATTATAAGAATGCAAGTTGATTTACAAATATATTTCAAATGATAGGGTATCGTAAAAAACAATTTAGCCAGTCATCTGAATTCAATTTAGTGGAAAATTCCGTTTATAAACTGACCTCCTTCCCAGCCAGCACCCAGACAGTCTGAGCCTCTCAGCCTTCCTCCATCCAGGGTCCCCACCCTCCGCTACACCAAGGTCTCCTCAGACCCCAACATGGGCTTTCACCTTCCTCCCAAACCTCATTTTCACAAATACGTTCTCTGGCAGCGTAAATTTCACGTCTACCCATATATGCCACGAGACCCACCCACCAGCTCAGAAGTTAACTCAAAATAAAACACAAGGGACTCTCCTGGTGGTCCAGCGGTTGAGAATCCGCCTTGCAATGTAGGGGACGTGGGTTCCATCCCTGGTCGGGGAACTAAGATCCCACAATGCCTCGGGGCAACTAAGCCTCAGCCGCCACGGAAGACGCCCCTCCCCACCTCGTGACATGACGGTTCCGTGGGCCACGACTGAGACCCAACACAGCCAAATAAATCACAAATAAACATTTCAAAAATATATATAACACAAGGCTCGCCAAGTCTGAGCAGGTGATTATTTACCACTATTATAAATAATATAGAACACGTGGAAATGGAAAAACATGTTTAGGACAAGGTTAAGAGGAAAAGGTATACTATATACACACGGTATAAAAATGTTATTTCCAAGGGTGGACAGGGTCTATTTTCTAGACAAAATAGCTATGTTGGGATGGTGCTAACATCAGTCTTTAAACGTTGTCTAATAAACATGCATCGAATTAACAGACATGAGTTTGAGCAAATTCCAGGAGACAGTGAAGGACAGGGAAGCCACAGACAAGCGTGCCTCAGTCCATGGGGTCTCGGGGAGCCGGACACGGCGTAGTGAACTGAACGACAATAAACATACATTAGCTACACGACACAGCGTGCCTGCCAGGGCCTACCCGGCAGCACAGGACCCAGCTCCTGCCTTTGTCACCCTCCCCGCCTGCTTCGCTCGGCCCCACGGGGCTCTCTGCCCAGATCCCCCGTCCTACTCCTCACCCAGCTAACTCCTCTCTCCTCCAGATCCCAGCGTGCCCACCCCCTCCTTGGAGACGTCCCCCGGCTCGCCTCGTCCACATCCTCCTGGTAGAGTCTCTCATCACAGCCTGTCCTTCCCCTGAGCTGCACGCATCTCAGTAGGTGATTATGCTTTCATTTGGGAAATTATACACTTCATTATAGACTGCACGAAATAAAACAGTGGCTCGGTGCTACGGTACCCCCTGCCCCAGTGCACCCAGCACACCTCTGCAGCTCCAAAAGTGTTTGTCAAATTAACGAAGGGAGGATTTTCACAGCCCAGTCATCCAAACAGCATTCTCCTCCCAAAATGCACACATGCACACTAACACACACACTCTCTCTCTCTCTCTCTCTCTCTCCTCACACCCCGCCACTCCTGGATTTTGTTCCATATCCTCACTCTTTCCCGTCAGCCAAGGTACAAGTCCTGGCATCATCTGTGATTTCTCACTCTCATCCCCTGTACTGAGAACCAGTGACCTGAGTGAAAGGTTTTCTTAATTCACATCCATGACCCTTAGGATTGTTTGATGTCTATGTTCCCTGTTAAGAACCATCAATGCCACGAGAGCAGGAACCACATCTGATGACAGCGGTCCAAAAATAATGTTTCCTGAGTTTAACTGAATTGAGTGTTGTGGGTTCGGGATCATTTATATCAGCATGAATGCCTTGCTGGCCCAGAACACAGAGCCTTAAAGAAAAAGAAAAAGCTTACTGCAATTTTGTTTGTAATATGCCTTCTCTACCATGGACACAAACACCTAATCTCAGAAAGTGCCTCAGAAACTCACTCTTACCTAACGAACATTTCCAGACTCACCACCACACCTAATGTGCTGACAGATATGGCAACAGACGACAGAAAAACAAGTTGCGTCGGAGGAACTGACCGCACGTCGGCTGTCAAACGGTTGTTCCCAGCTCAAACGCGGTCTCCCTGGCAGGCTTTTAAGATGTAATTGCTGGAAACCACTGGGCCCTCCCCGCTCCTGTGAGCCGACCGGGAGTGTTGAACGCGTCCTGTTTTTATCGCAGCCGGCCCAGCAAGTCCTCGGATGCTGGCAAAGGGGGCATGCGATGGATTCCCAGCTTGAGCTTGGCACCGGGAAGTCGGGCAGCTGCTGCCACCTGCAGTAGGACACGGGGACCTGCGCCGTCCAGAGGGCTCTGCCAGCCTGCGGGGAGGCATTTGCCGAGTTCACCGTAGCTGTCTAACAGCTGGGGTCACGTGGAGCACCCAACAAAGGACCCCGACTTTAAAATGTATGGGCTGATGCTTGCTGATAAGATATGTAAGTTTCCTAGACAATTCTGGCCCAAGAAGCAGCATTTGGCACGCGCCTGCTGGGTGAACAATGGAAACAAAGCAGATGGAAGTGGTCCCGGTTATCACCACCAACTTTCTGAGCCTGGCACCGTCCAGGAACCCACAGCGCTCCTCCGAGCCGTCAGCTGACACAGACCTTCAGGAAAGAGCGGCGGCTCGCTGGCCTTGGGACTGCTCCGTACGGTACTGGGGACGGTGAAGGTGTTTGTTTGGGTGCTATTTTGTTTCATTTCCTTCAAGAAAAACTATTTCTGAATTGGTGAATTCTGGAAATTAAGAAAGCGGCGGGGTTAGGCGGATTTTTTTGTTTAGCTCACCAAACCACGGGAACAGAGACTTTGGGTCTGCAGAGCAACCCAGCGGTTTTGCAGGTTACTGGAGAACTGTGCCCACCGCCACGGGCAGGTCCTGTACATGAATTTCACGCTAAATTCTGGGTTTGTCACATAGAGATATTTTGTGCCAGCACCATGAGCACCACTTCTCTTCCCATAACTCGAACTCACACACACTATACATACACACACCACACACACAAGCACACATACACCAAAACCATATACACACATCACATACACAAATCACACACACACACACACACACACAGACTACCGCCACATTTTAAAATGCTGATCTCCTTTTGTTACTTCCTTGCTTTAAGAACTCCAATTGCTTCCTACTGCCCTTAGAAAACTGACCATGGTCCATAATGACAGCTGAGGTTTGCTTCTTTCTCCACGACTGGGATCTGGCCCTTTCTAAGTGGCAGCATGGAGAAGGCGATGGCACCCCACTCCGGTATTCTTGCCTGGAAAATCCCATGGATGGAGGAGCCTGGTGGGCTGCAGTCTATGGGGTCTCGAAGAGTCGGACACAACTGAGCGACTTCACTTTCACTTTTCACTTTCCTGCATTGGAGAAGGCAATGGCAACCCACTCCAATGTTCTTGCCTGGAGAATCCCTGGGACGGGGGAGCCTGGTGGGCTGCCGTCTATGGGGTCGCACAGAGTCAGACACGACTGAAGCAACTTAGCAGCAGTAGCAGCAGCGGCAAGTGGCAGCAGGGACTGTCTTCGGTACCTGGAGGACACCTGTGACGTTGGTCCCCCCGCCCTCTCCACCCCTCCCTTCACTACCCGAGTTCATCCTCATTCATGTAGATTCCAGAAACAGCCCCTTAGATCACATCCAGGTCTCCAGCTCCCTTCTAATCCATCCTCCTCTGTGGCCAGGATCTCTCTTGCTAAAGCACACACTCACTTACGTTACTCCCTGGCTTAAAAAACGTGCAAGGCAAAATCACCCATGTGCTAAAATTTCACATAACTATGCACCAAGAGAAAAGAGACTGAGTCCTGTCAAGACGGGTGAAATCTGAATAAAGTCTCTATTTGTTACTAGGACTGCAGCAGGGACAGCACCCTGGTTTTGCTAAGTGGATTGTGGTTATTCTGTAAGATGGTACCATGCGGGAAGCTGGGGGCACATGGGAACTCTCTGTACTAATTCTGCAACTTTTCTGTGAATCTACATTTTTTAAATTCAAAAAAAAAAACCCACAACATGCATTTGTATGACTACTCCAGGTATACAAACTGATGTCAGACTCCTAATTGTGGTTTGTATAAGGCCATTCACATCGTTAATAACCTGGCCACAAGAAACTTCCAGACACCACAGCTTCATGCCTGCCGGATTTCACACAAAATCCAAATGAATATACCATGCAGGTCCTCACCTCTGTGTACTGGGTCATGCTCCTGCTCGAATTTTTTACTCCTGCTAGAATCTCCTTTTTCACCACACTTCATCTTTCAAGACTGAGGGTGGAGTCCCTCCTTTCATGAGGCCTTCCTATCCTCCTTAAAACTAATCATGCCTTATATAATCCAGAAGAGAAGAAAACCCTAATTCAAAAAGACACATGTCTTAGCAGCACAACCTAAGTGTCCATTCACAGGTGAATGGCTAAAGAAGCTGTGAGACGTATATAAATACATAATACCCCATTTCACTCAGCCTTAAAAAGGATGAAATGATGCCATCTGCAGCAACACGGATGGGCGTAAAGACTGGCATACCAAGCGAAGAGCGTCAGAAAAATCAGTACCGCGTGATGCCTTTTATACACGTAACCCTTAAAAAGTATAGAAATGAACTTATTTACAAAACAGAAATAGAGCTCACAGACACAGAAAATAAACGTATGGTTACCAGATGGGAAAGGGGGAGGGATGAATTAGGATTTCGGGGTTAACAGATACACTCTGCTACATAAAAAACAGGTCAACAACAAGGACCAGGGGGGACGGACTATACTCACCGCCCTGTGTGGCCGGTACCTGAGGGACTTCCCTGGTGGTCTAGTGTGTGAGGCTCCGTGCTCCCAGTGCAAGGCAGGGCAACCAGATCCCACACGTGACAGCTAAGTTCATATGCCACAACTAAAGATCCCACATGCCGCAACTAAGACTCGGTACAGCCAAATAAAATTTAAAAAAAAACAAAAACCTATAATGAAAAAGGATCTGAAGAAAGATGGTAGGTGTATAATCGGATCACTTTGCTGTACACCTGAAACTAACACAACATTGGTTTTTGTCTGTTTTTAATTTTATTTTTGGCCACAATGAATGGCATGCAGGATCTTAGTTCCCCAACCAGGGATCAAACCCATGCCTCCTGTGGTGGAAGCACAGAGTCTTAACCACTCAGCTACCAGGGAAGTCCCAATTCAAATGGTTAACCAGCTATGTGTGTGTGTGGGCCCAGTCGCTCAGTTGTGTCTGACTCTGTGCAACCCCATGGACTGCAGCCTGCCAGGCTCCTCTGTCCATGAGATTTTCCAGGCAAGAGTACTGGAGTGGGGTGCCATTTCCTCTAGCCCCACATCTACCTTCACTTTGATTCTCTGCTTCCAGGCTTTTCTCTTGGCTGTTTATCTGTGGCCCCTCCTCGCCAGGGAGCCCCTCCCATGGAGGCAGTCGAGTGCACTCACCATCTTTACGCAGCACCTACCACCGTGCCTAGCACACAGGGGGCACTCTGTTCATCTTTGTTCTGGATGGACCACGGCTATTAACAGCTAACACTGCCAGGGTAAGGAGCTTGGACTCATTTCACCCTCGACCTTGAAAGCTAAACAGTGTTCTTAGCGTGAGTAAGGCCCTGTGATGAGTTCTTTAGGTCACCCCCGGCCTGACGTCAACCTCAGTTTAGGTTTTCTAAATAAAGAGAATTCTGAGCCGTTCATGAGTACGAGTCTATCAAAATGTACAATAAGGTTGAAATTAGCAAGGAAAATAAAACCACTGCTCCCCAAACAAGCACCAAGTCACAGACCATCAGATACACTTATCAACCACCGGCAAAAACACGGTTAGAAGGCTATCCTACTGATGTATTTGTTTATTTGTCAGATAAGCACGGGTGTCCAGTTTTTAACAGATGCTATTTATATCAGAATCATAACAAAAGTGCCATCCATCTGCCTTGGCATCCAGAGAAGACATAATTCAACACGAGAGTAAGAAATGTGCACAGCCCAACAGAAATGGCATCGAAGCAAAAACTGTTGGAACTGGAATCACAGGGGGGAAATTAACACTTGACAAAACTGGGGAAAAGTTGCAAGCAGCACAAAAGATCTTGGCAGCTAAATCCAAACACTTGAGAAAAATCTTCTCCCCGTCTATTCTGATATCAAATGATGTTCTGCCGTAGTAGGGGCATATTCACTTTAAAGCTCCCTTTTGGACCTTCCACACACTCACTCCTGCATTTACTGAGCATCAGGGTTTAGAGTCAAGAAGACGTGGAGTCAACGTCGGCTCCATTACCGACCATGCAAACTTGAGAGGTAATTAACCTTCTCGTCACCCAGTTTTCTCACTTGCAAAACGGAGATAATCTCTCTCTTTAAAGCAAGTGTTCTTACCAGGTGGCTCAGGGGTAAAGAATCCACCTGCTAATCAAGACACAGGTTCGATCCCTGGGTTGGGAAGATCCCCTGGAGAAGGAAATGGCAACCTACTCGTGTTCTTGCCTGGAGATTCCCCATGGACAGAGGAGCCTGGCAGGCTGCAGCCCATGGGGCCGAAAAGAGTCGGACATGACTGAGCGACAGCATGCACACACACTCTTAATCTGGGATCTAGGGACAAGGTTCATGTGTGTGCACTTTCCGGACCTTCAAACTCTCTGAGATTAAATTCCAAAGGGTGCGAGAGATGATTTTTCCAGAGGGAGGACACAAGGCTTCCACCTGGCCCCCAAGGGGCAAGTGACCCACGGGGGTTCAGTGCAACCCTCTACAGGCTGACGCTAGCACTCCCTGGTGGTCCAGTGGTTAAGACCTTGCCTTCCAATGCTGGGGTGTGGGTTCGATCCCTGGTTGGAGAACTAAGATCCCACATGCCACGGGGCATGGCCCAAAACAACCAAACAAACAAAAAAGGCTGCCGCAGGACCCAGACAATGTATCTAAAGAGACTGACGCGCAGTGGGCTGTGCTCACTCCTTGATGGCTGTCACAGACTCTAGGTCTTGGGAAGGCAGAGAAAGAAAAATCAGAGCCCAGGTGGAAGGCAGGGAGACCGTTATGGTGCAAGGTGCTGAGTATGGTCTTGGCTTTTACAGGAAGGGCAAAAAAGGATGGCAAACCAAAGTCAGTCCAGAAACGGTCAAGCAGGAGAAAATGACAGGGTGGAGACCCCAGGCAAAGGAGGGTGGCTGGCCATCTCTGCAGTGTCCTCACTGCCTAGACCAGGGCCTGGCGCGTGGCAGGTGTTCAATAGGTAACTGCTAAGCAAACAAATGGCTGGAACCAACCCCAGGGACCGGATAACATCATTCACCGAAAAACAAAATTCAGAAGGTGTTCCTGAAAATTTCTATGCTGCTGGCTATTGTTTAATCTTATTTTGTTATGTATTTTGTAAATTTTGACTCTGATTTGTGCCTTGTACTACTCAAAAATTCTATACAAATGCAACAGTCTACATTTCTTTCCCTTAATAGCTAAGACACTGAGCCTACACCCTGGGCACTCTGTGTTAAACAGATCATCTGGGACTTGCTGATGAACCCCAGGAGAAATGTCCTTTCGATGGAGGCATTAGAAACACTTTCTTTTTTCCAGAGGAATTAAAATGCCTTATTTGCCTGGACAAAATGAATTCAACTTCTTTCTTTTTTTGGTTGTTTTGTTTTTAATTTTCTTTTTCCTGAGTTTAAGAAGTTCATAGCTAATAAAACGAAAGAGAGGCAGACTCACAAATATAGAGAACAAACCAGTGGTTACCAGTGGGGAGAGGGAAGCGGGGGTGGGCAAGATGAGAGGTGAGGAGGAAAATGGGGTTGTTATGGGATTACGTGAAATCATGTATGTGAAATTTTAAAAGATTATAAACCACTATAAAAAATGTAAAGAATCTTTTATTTGATTAAAAACAAACAAAAAAAGAAGCTCACAGCCAAATTTGCAGCCCAACTATATTAATCATTACGAATTATCTGACTATTCTCTTCTTGAAGTTACTTTCCTATTTACCATATTGTATGTATTGTTACAAGTCCCCTCAAAGCCCAGTGGGACGTGCAGGGCACACACATCTCTGAGAGTGTGAGAGGACTGGCTGAGAAAGCAGGCTCTGTCACCAGGCAGTCCTGGAGCAGAGGTCACACGCCACAACCTATCTGTTTTGCAGCCCCTTAGCTTCTCTACATCCTTGCTACCTCATCTGTAAAATGGGAATACTAAGTGTACTGTTTCATAGGCAAGAAGCACTCAATTTAAAAAAGGTAGTAAGAGGTTCCAAACTGTGCCTGGAACACAGCGAGTGCTCAGTATTAGCCAGGAGGAGCAACGGTAATAGAAATAGTCAGACTGCAGAAAAACAGGTGAAAAGATAACAGTGGAGCCTGAAACAAATTAAACAAAAGAGCAGTAAAAGGTTGAAACCAAGAGAAAAAAGTAGAAAAGGAAGCTCTTTCATACTGGAAGTGTATCATGTTCATATGCTATCTCCATTCACAGAGTTTCCCCAAACACTCCTTCCCTTTACATCTCCTCTTCTGAATGGCATCGATGTCCTAGACAGCACTGTGTGGAAAGTGAATCAATATTTAACGAGTACAAGGATCCAATCTGTATAACTACACAAACCTAGATCTGGAGTGAAAGTTGCTCAGTCACGTCCAGCTCTTTGCAACCCCAAAGACTATATAGTCTATGGAATTTTCAAGGCCAGAATACTGGAGTGGGGAGCCTTTCCCTTCTCCAGGAGACCTTCCCAACCCAGGGATCAAACCCAGGCCTCCTGCATTACAGGCGGATTCTTTACCAGCTGAGCTACAGGGGAAGCCAGATCTGGGGGTAATTTTAGATAAATACATTTTACAAAAAGATCAGCTCTCTTGTGATATTTAAAGGAAAAAAGTGACTTTAGCTTCTTGCCTCATCACACTTTCTCATCTATATTAAACAGCTTATTTTTCAACCCTGGCAGGGGAAGGAGTCGCCCAAGAAAAACTTCAGTGACTCTCCTCATCTACTAACCTTAAACATTCACTTGATCCCAGTCAAGAGGCTTTACGAAAGCAACTGCCTTGTTAACAGCCAGTGGGCTCCCAGTGGATTCCTGCTCCAGGCGGGCCCCAGACTCCTGAGCATTCTGCTAGAGCTGGTTCTGTCTCCATGTGCCAGTCAGCTGGAGGGGTCACAGCAAGGGCGATGCAGAGATCTCTGCACGGGAGAGGTGGACAGCTGCAAAAGGGTACGGACACAGAAGACAAAATGGACAGCAGATTTAACGTCTCAGGTAAGCAATTCTTGACAAACATCTACAAGCACAAGCACCCGCCATGAGCCAGGCCCTAAACTCCAGGTGTCGTTCCCATGAGCACAGCTAACTGAAATAAATCCTTGCCCTCTTAAACCTTGCAGTAAGGCTGAGGAAGAGACAAACATATTCACAGATAATCAAAGGGCCCTTGCCTGATTCACTTTCAGTTCCCCAGATTTAGCCAAGTAAATACATCTGTTGAAGACAATGGATAAAACAGAAGGAACAGCAGCATGTGAAAGTCGAAAAAAAATTTTTTTTACAGCATTTCTGTAGGCCCACTCATTTAGCGGCACACACAATTTAAGAAACATTATTAAATTATTCCTCTTGAAAACGAAATAAGAGTCTTCTTAACAGGGGCAAGACATCTTGAAAGGCAAAGATTTTCAGGACAGAAGGAAAAGGAAGTATGGGGTAATTCAGCCAATGGTCTTAAATAACCGCTGAACATTTCAGAGTGCTTCCAAACAGAGTTCTGAGGGAGGCAGGGATCACTCCTGCGGTTTGAGGAAGAGGAATGTTCCAGAAAGCCTGAAGATTCTGATATGAGACAGAAGTGCTCAGTTTGAATTCTGGCTCTGCAACGTCTAGTGGTGTGATTCTCAGGGACAGCCCCCTTCACCCTGCGGGGTTCAAGTCCTCATTCTCAAGGCGGAACTTAAAATATTCGAAAGGCTGCTGTGGGGACAAATGGAAGAAGAAAACATGAGATATTCTGTAAGTCGGAGTGATGTGACCCTCAGAGAGACTGGGAGGCAGATTCACCACCTTCTACGTTGTTTATAGTCGGTCTTTATAGAAATAGAAAAAGGATGGGGCTATTCACTGCAGGAGAATATTCACTCTGGGAGATAGTGAAGGACAGGGAAGACTGGCGAGCCGCAGTCCATGGGGTCGCAGAGTCAGATGTGACTGAGCGACTGAAAAACAACAACGAATTCACTTCAGGAGCTCCCAGACCCGACAACGGCTCCTGGCACAGGCAGGTGCGCCACATACACACGTGCGTGAAACGAGTAAACGGGTCACTACCGCCCCTTGGCCACAGACAAGGCGGGGATGCGACGTGTCCCGGGGCTGTGGCACCCCAGAGCTGTCCTCCCGGGCCCTCCTCAGCGCCCCCCACACTCCCCGCTCCGGGCTCGTGCGCTCTTGCCGAGGCCGCCCCGCCTTACCCCCGGCCCCTTTCTCAATCCTCCGACTCATGGGAGCCAGCTCGGCGCGCGGACTCCAGGGCCCCCTGGCCACAGAGGCCCAGCCCACGCGGTGTCGCTAGGACGCTGTTGCCCGAGCGACGACGGCGCTCGCTGACTGGAAAACACGTTTCCCCACCCGGCAAGAAACGGAGCTCCAATTGGCCAAGTCGGCTAGGAAGTTGTCGCCGAAGGGCGTGGCCAGGCCTGCCCGGTGGCTCCACCCCCCGCCCCGGGAGAGGAGCTTCCGCCGGAGGTCAGGTCCTCCGCGGGGCTGGTACCCCGGCGAGAGTCAGGGTGGCGGGCATCGTGGGAGCGCTTTTCTGTTAACCTGGCCGTCGCGCGAGCTGTCGGACGGGTCGCAGAGTACCGCTTCGAGCCGCGTGGCCGAAGGAGGTTAGTCTCATCCTGCGAAGCAGACTCCTCACCTGTTAAAAAACCAAGCGTACCCACCCAGAGCCTGGGCTCAGGATGAACAAAGTCCAAGTGAAAGTCGCTCAGTCGTGTCCGACTTTTTGCAACCCCATGGACTATGCAGTCCTCTTCCCAACCCAGGGACTGAACGCAGATCTACCAGCATTGTAGGCGGATTCTTTACCAGCTGAGCCACAAGGGACAGCCTCAGGTGAAGGCAGGTGTCTAAGCCCCGAGCACGTCTGTGCCCTTCCTACGTGTCAGCACTTAGCGATTCCGGTTGTTGCCTCCTGCATCTAGTTGTGTACGGCTGGCCTCCTCCCGGTGATCTGGGGAAAAGGCAGGACAAGGTTGCTGTCCCCAGCCTGGTATCCTCAGCACTCACATCCCGGTCTTCCTCCAACCCCAGTAGATAGTAAATAAATAGTTATCCGATGAGCCAGTTTTTTACCATGCTCACAGGCTGAGTAGAAACTCAGGAAGTCATGTGGATAATAATGTGGTGTGGTTTAGTCGCTCCTGTCCGACTCTGAGGACCCCATGGACTGTAGCCAACCAGCCCCTCTGTCCATGGGATTTCCCATTGGAAATACTGGAGTGGGTTGCCATTCCCTCCTCCAGGGGATCTTCCTGGACCCAGAGATCAAACCTAGGTCTTCTGCATTGCAGGCAGATTCTTGACTGCCTGAGCCACCAGGAAAGCCTAGTAATAGTAGCAATAACGTGGCTGACTCTTCGGAGCACTGCCCTTACCAGGCACTCATCTAAATACTTTACGTGCACTTAGTCGTCATTTATCTTCATAACAGCCCTAGGACGTAGGTTCTAGGAGTAATTATTCCCATTTTACAGATAGGACACTGAGGCACAGAGAGGCACAGTGCGTCAGTGGCAAAAGCAGGATTAGAACCCAGGCAGGCTAAGTCCCAGGCTTCCCTGGTGGCTCTGTGGTAAAGAGTCTGCCTGCAATGCAAGAGACCCAGGTTTGAAGTCGGGAAGTTCCCCTGGAAGAGGGCATGGCAAACCACTCTAGTATTCTTGCCTGGAGAAATCCCATGGACGGAGGAGCCCGGCAGTCCATAGGGCTGCACAGTCCATAGGGTTGCACAGAGTCGGGCACAATTGAAGCAACTAAGCAGCAGCAGGCTGAGTCTCAGGTCCTGCTATGCGTCACCCTGTTCGTCATTGTGTTAACTCACAGGTGAGAGAGAAGCAATGTCCCCAGAGGCACAGCCTTACTGAGGAATCCCAGCCGCGTGGTTCTGTCAGTTGATTAGTTACAGGGTGACCTGCCAAGAGCCCCAGAGAAGGATGTTTTATGATCCCTCTTGTCGATCTGATTGTCCATCACTGGCTAGCTAGTTTTCTACTCACCGAGAGAGTCAATTCATGTCTTCTCTCTGCTCAGACCTCCCACACCCTTTAACTCATCACCCTGAGTGAGTGACCTCACCTCAGGTCCCACTGAGAAAACCAGTCCATAAGAAGGGAACGTACATTTGCCTTACAATCACTTTGGCCGCCATCTCTTCTGCTCTTGTTCCAAAAGAGGCTTTGGAACTTTGGAACCAAAAGGGAGCTTTCCACAGAGGCCACTTCTGCCCCTTGTGTCCTAAACCCCATGGCCATTCACCAGCTCTTGGACTGAACTGTCCAGGTCAGCAGGTCTCCAGGGGTGGTCTGGGGACCCCTGAGTGTCCTGAGACCCCCTTCAGAGAGTCCATAATTGTCGAAACTATCTTCATAGTAAGATATTGTTTGTGTGTTCACTCTCACTTTCTCATAAGTGTACAGTAGGGTTTTCCAGACACTGCATGATGTATGACATTGCAACAGACTGAATGAGAACAAAAATAGGAGAATCCAGCTGTCTTCTGTTAAGGCAGATATTAAAGAATTCGTAAAAATATAAACGGCCTTTCTTCACTCATTCTTTTTGTTTTGGAAAATACAATTGCTTCATAAAATGTTACTATGTGACAGGTTTATTGTTATTTTAAATGAATTGGTAAACAAATGTTTAAACTTTTTATCACTTTTACTGTCTGCTGCTGCTGCTGCTGCTGCTAAGTCACTTCAGTCATGTCCAACTCTGTGTGACCCCATAGAGGGCAGCCCACCAGGCTCCCCAGTCCTTGGGATTCTCCAAGCAAGAACACTGGAGTGGGTTGCCATTTCCTTCTCCAATGCATGAAAGTGAAAAGTGAAAGTGAAGTCGCTCAGTCGTGTCCAACTCTTAGGGACCCCATGGACTGCAGCCCACCAGGCTCCTCCGTCCATGGGATTTTCCAGGCAAGAGTACTGGAGTGGGGTGCCATTGCCTTCTCTGTTTACTGTCTAGTATGATAAATAGTGATAGATATAACTCACACAAAAAAACAAAAGCTTTGGGGGATCCTCAGTACTTTTCAAGAGTGTAGGACTTCCTGGCCATCCAGTGGTTAAGACTCCATGCTCTGGTCTTCCCGGGGGGCTCAGGGGTAAAGCATCCACCTGCCAATGCAGGGGACACAGGCTCCATCCCTGGTCTGAGACGATCCCACTTGTCATGGAAAAACTAAGCCTGTGCTCCACAACTACTAATCCTGTGCTCTAAAGCCTGAGAACTGGAACTGCTGAGCCCAAGGGCCATAACTACTGGAGCTCAAACACCCCAGAGCCTGAGCTCTGAAACAAGAGAAGCCACCGCCATGAGAAGTCCAAGCACCACAGCTAGAGGGTAGCCCCGCTCACCGCAACTATAGAAAAGCCTGCACAGCAGTGATGACCCAGCACAGCCAAAAATAAATAATAAAATAAATAAAATTTTAAAACCCCAGGTGGCGCTAGTGGTAAAGAACCTGCCTGCCAATGCAGGAGACAAGAGACTTCAGTTCAGTCCCTGAGTCGGGAAGATCCCCTGGAGGAGGGCATGGAAACCCACTCCAGTATTCTTGCCTGGGAAATCCCATGGACAGAGGAGCCTGGCGGGATACAGTCGATGGAGTCGCAAAAGAGTTGGGACACGACTGAAACAATCCAGCCCGCACACACGCGGGTTTGATCCCTGGTCAGGGAAGATCCCAGATGCCGTGTGGCACAGCTGAAATGAAAAAAAGATACATTTCAGTAGCACTAAAACCAGTTACATTCCCTGCTGGAGAAATTGCTACAGCCTCTACTACACAACCACTGTGAGACTTTGAAAACCTTTGATGAAATCTGGAGACACAAACCCATGGAAAGGCGAGGGCAGTGCATGTACGCCTGTGATAATCCAGCAGCCAGCTCATCCCTCAGTGATCCAGGAGAAACTTGGGGTGATGGAGAGCTATGTGTGCCCTCCGGGTGCTGAATACTCACGGCTACGTTTTCAGCACAGCTCAGTACCTCTGGGAGACCAGGCTGTGAGATCAAGGCTGTGATCATCTCATGGTTAATCAACAGCGATGTTTTAAGTGGAGGTTATGCTTTCATGTAGAGTAATAAGTAGCAGGAACCGATTGACCCCTCAGAAGTTAAGTGCTGTTTCCCACCTCGTCTATTAATAAAGGGTGGACGAGCTGGCCTGTGCCACGAATGCATGGTCCGTTGAAAGAGAAGTGGAGGACGCCCCTGGGAAGCCCACTTGAGATTTCTCTGGTGGTTGTGCTTTCGGTGGCCTCGCAGAATGGAGACCAGACTCTCCTGAACTGTCCTTAGGCGAAGATAAAATTACACGAAAAGAAATGAGGTACAGGCATCTCTTTGGGAAGAACCACCGTGGTTATTTTTTTATTTACTAAAATAGGTGCTTCCTCTCCGGGCGGGATGTGTACCTTGACAGATGACGCAGCTGCTCATTTTAGTTCAATCAGCCAGAAACCAAATTGCACATTTTAAACATTGTCACTACAAATAATTGATTATCGTCTGTAAACAGGGGACCATTTTAGGATCATCTGTGGAGAGACGGGTAGCCGCTCCTGGGTTTCTTTCCCCTTTTGTGCGCCAGTAGATGGGGATGCCTTTCATTTCCCTGAACAGTTACTGCCTGTCTCTGTTCGCGAAGACAGGAATCAAAATCCACTTATCTTACCCCTGAACAAGATTCCACGGTGAAGAATACCAGTGTTTAGAATTTTAATGAATTCTGCCCTCCGAACGTCTTATTGCAGCAATCTGAGAGGAACGGCCCACCCTCCGGAACAAAGCAGCAGTTAGAAAATAACAATTTCTTGTTTCCTACACCTGGGCAACTAGCAAACCCCTGACAATCACAAGCAATTCTCTCTGCGGAGAGCCAGGATCTCGCGACAGCTTGTAATTAGTGCTGTTTAGCATTTAATTTGCCTTTAGTTAGGTAACAAGCATTTATTGATTACCTGATAGGAGTGGAGCGCTGTGCTAAACACAGGATGGGGACAGAGTGATGAATGAGGCGCAGGCTCTTCTTACGGTCTACATGCGGCTGAAAACACATCCTCGGGAAAGGAAACTTGGAACCAGGAACAAAATGTTTTCTTAACAAATGTAAACCAATATCCCATTATAGGGAGTTATTACTCTTTGAGAATTCAAGGCACACTCCTGGCACACTCCATTCTAAGGAGAAAAGTACTTGCTGCCACGGCTTGTCTCATGGAGAGAGTGGGGACACCTGAGTC
>NW_011494756.1:604029-612956 GCF_000754665.1 Bison bison bison | reverse complement strand
TGGACTAAGGAAGGTTCTGGCCTTTTCTGCTGCAGAGTCCCAAGTGTGGTAGGGACCCAGGAGGGAGAGAGCCACCAGCCCCTGACAATCTGTCTGCCCCAATCTGCAACCCCTCTGACATCTTTGGTAAAAATGGAAGCCTGGGTACCCACAGGACGGCAGCGTCAGAACTAAGTTAATTCATAATGGCCTCCTGGAGACTGTTTTTTGAGGCCAGCTTGCGGCAGGTGGCGGACATGAATTGGCAATACTTAGAAATAGCAGCAGAGAAGGCAATGGCACCCCACCTCCAGTACTCTTGCCTGGAAAGTCCCATGGATGGAGGAGCCTGGTGGGCTGCAGTCCATGGGGTCACTAAGAGTCGGACACAACTGAGCGACATCACTTTCACTTTTCACTTTCATGCATTGGAGAAGAAATGGCAACCCACTCCAGTGTTCTTGCCTGGAGAATCCCAGGGACGGGGGAGCCTGGTGGGCTGTCGTCTATGGGGTCCCACAGAGTCAGACACGACTGAAGCGACTCAGCAGCAGGAGCAGAAATAGCAAAGGGGGCTTTTCAAGAGGGCGAAACGGCCTAGCCGGGTTGAGGAAGAGCTTGCAAGGGGCGTAGGAGGGAGCTGTGTGGCCAGACCGGAGAGGGTGCAGGCAGCAAGTCACAGATGATGTGCTTGCAAAGTCTGAGGCTGTTGAGACGACCAGGGTAGGCTGAATTCAGTGGCCAGTCGGGATGCTGCGGACATCAGCATGTCTTTTCTGAGCTGACTTCTCGGCACCAAGGAGAATGAGACATGGTTTGATTCTTAAGAAACAGATAGTCGCTGGGTTTGGGGTCTGTTAGGAGGGGCATGGCAGTGATCCCCACCCCTGGGAGGAGGTGCAGCCGGAGACGCCAGGGGTTTCTTGGAGTAGACCGCACCTGAGCTGAGCTTCAAGCTTAAGTCAGTGTCATCTGGGAGGAGTCCAGGCAGAGGGGACAGGCTGAGTTGGGCACAGGGGACCTAACAGCCAGGGGTTCTTGGGCAGACTGAGATGGGAGCCAAGGTACCAGCTGCATTTGAGTAAAAAAAAAAGTTTTTTCTGGAAATCACATGTACTGTGAACTCTAAAGGGGAGAAATAAGAGACAAGAAAAATAGGGTTGGGGGAGATTTTTAACCAAATCACTTAAGTTTTTTCTGAGGATGCAAAAGACTGGAGAAGAGAGTCTTATTGGCTTTGGGAGTTTTTCCTTCTGCAGAGATGGCCTTGCTTGCGATATTTTAAGACTTCTGTTCCCAGCTGGTGCCCGACACCACGGATACATGTAAAGATGACAACTCTCAAGAGGGGAAAATGCATTTTCTGGTTGATTTTTTTTTTCATATTTTAAACACGTTTAGCATTCTCTGGTTTTTAAAGAAGGCTTTTAATAGAGCACAGATTCCTTTCGTCAATGGTGAGGGGGACAGATTTAAAGACTGCAGCTCAGACATCCAGTGCCAACTAGCTTACAGGGATCCAAGTGTGAGAATCAGGCTGTCATTTAATGTGTAGACTTGGCAAAGGCTCAGCGCGCCTCGGAGAAGGCGCTGGTGGGCCCAAGCCGTGTGCTGGGTGCTCCCACAACCAATCCTCTCTGCCCTCGCCGGCAAAGTCCATCCCCGGCTAAAAACGTCACGCTCTCCCCCATGGATCAGCTCCTCCGGGGTTGGATGGATAGGCAGTTTGACCACTTAAGAATCACAGCATGCTTGGACAGTGTAGGATTTCAAAACACTTGAGATGAGACCTCCTCGTTATGAGATGAAAAGGGGCCGTCCCCTCAGTCCCACCACCAGCAGTGGCAGAGTGCGTTACAGCCGAATGCCCGACTCACTGCAGTGCGTCCTGTTTCTTCCCACCTGGCATGCCCCTCTCTGGCGCCTGTCCTACTCACATCCCGCCTGTTTACAGACCATCTCTTGCCCTGTCTCTTCCACTCAGCCGTCTCCCTGCTGTCACTGAAGTCGCCTCTCCTTGCTCGGCATCTTCAGAGGGCTGGCTCTCTGCACCACTCCTGTTCCTGACTGGGGAGGAGGCAGGGCACCAGCCTAAGTCTTGGGAAGTTATGGCCCCCGAGGGCAGGACCAGGAGCAGTGCCTAGAAGGGGCAGGGCAGACGGTGTTCAGAAAAAATGAAACCCACTCCAACAGTGCAAGATGCCTCGCAGCAAATATTAGGTGCTAATTATATGCCATATTCTGACCTAGGAATATACAGCCCCGCTCTGCTTTCAGGGTGTCGCTGTCCGCACGGGGAGACCAGTGCAGAGCAGTAGGCAGGGCAGGGTGAGAGGAAGGCAGGGAACACCTGGGAGCGGAGGGGCGACATTCACCAGGTTGGGCAGGGCTGGGCATCTCAGGGAGGCCAGAGAGGGGGGAGGCTGAGAGGTGGGGGTCTGCTTAAGTGGCCGGAGAGGACCACCAGCAGTGGAATGACCGTCCCAGAAGGTGGTGAGCCTGTGGGGACTGGACATCCAGGGATGTCAGAGGGCATTCCTCACTGGGGGAGCCTGGACCGCCTGGCCGACATGCCACCCCAGTCTGAAAGTGCTTGTTCAACAGGGAGGGGTGGAAGGTGATGCCTTGTGGGCAGGGCTGGGACCAGGCTCTACGGGAGGGCGGGATCCACAGGGCGGAGTCCTCCGGGACACCCAAGGACCCCCCTCCACCATTGCAAACAGCAGCCACCCGGCTCAGAAAGGCGACAAAGCTGTGTCACACGTGGGGCCTCCTAGGACAGGGGCTGCACACCCCCTGCATCCACAGGCCTGGGGGGCCTCCCCGTGGACTGACGTCGGCCGTCGCCTGTGACTTGGCCACTAGGGGGCGCTCACCAGCAAGGCCAGGCACAGATCTGTGATTCGTCGTGTTTTCAAAGTCACTGTTAAATCCTGTGACCATCCTATGAAGTTAGCGTGATGGAGATTGTATATAAATTGTCACACTGGATTGGAGAATTTAAGTGGCTTACCTGCTCAGGTGAGCGGGCCTTCTTGGGTATTTCAGATGAAGGGACTGGGTGCGTGGTGGGGGGTTGGGGGGAGGTGGTTGATGAGTCCTGGATGGCTGTGTCAGAGCCTGGAGGCCACGGGGACAGGTCCAGCTGGTGGGGGGCTGTGGCTGAATCCAGCTACTTGGGCGTTAAAGCCTATGCAGGTCCCCCAAGTGCCTTTTGGAATCTTATCAGTCTGCGAAGTCCAAAGGCCAGGCAGCCCGGGACTTCCCTGGAGACGGGGATGTGCAAGAACCCCATGGTGGGATCCGTAAAGTCAGCCCACCGCCCAGGCCTCTCTGGTCCTGTCCATCTGTCCAGATGTTCCTCACCTTGGTCCCTCAAACCCCACCCACCCCCAGGGGCTACCACCCCCTGGGCCACTCTGCTCTCTAACCTGGCTTCACTCGGAGGATCCACAGCACCTTTGCCCTCAACTCACTTTGCCTTTAACCTTGCCCCAAGTGCAAGAGGCAGCAACAGCTCCCACCACACGACGCCCTAGAGCATTCAGAGCCAGGGGAGGGGGCGGACGGTACCTCAGGGTTCTGACACGGCCGACCACCCCCTCCTTCTGTGGATCCGGTGAACCAGGAGGCTGGTACCGGCCCCTCACGCTCTCTACCTGCGGCAGGGTTGAGGGTGGGGGGCACCCCCAGGCAGCATTCCTTCAGTTAAGCCTTCTTGGGCCTTCATTTCTTCTTACAAAATCCAACTCTCGTGACCCCTGAGGCCTTCTGGGAGCTGGGCTCCTGCCTGCGCCAGCTGCGAGCCTCTGAGTGCTGCCCAGCACACACCCCCTCCCCCAGGCGGCCCCCAGCCCGGGGTCCCTCACTTGCCCCCGGTCTCCACTCAGGGGGCCTCTTCTTGTTGGCCTCCCTGGTCCTTCAGGAGTGCACGGGCCCCCAGCAGTGCATTTGGGCCTGAACGCACCCCGGGTTTTAGGACATCACTTCCCCGCCAGAGCAGGCACGCCACACAGGCTGGGGACCCTAGTGCCACCAGCAGTGCCTGCAGCCGTCCGAGGTGTGTCCTGAGTGGATCCGGGACTGCGGTGAAACATCCACGGGGCAGGGCTGTAGGGGACGTTCACTGAGCTCCGTGAACAAGCGGCCCCACCGTGCCTCTCTATTCAGTGGCTCCACCTTTATTATAATCTGCCTGCTTTTAGGTGATCTGGAGGTGATTTAGGAGCAGACCCCTCCCAACCTGGAACATAGCAGACTGGATGTGGGCCCAAGGTGGGTCTAGGTCATCCCAGACACCAAAGTAAATTCTGGGACTTCACCAGAGACCCAAAGGAGCTAGTTCATTTGAAAATCAGCATGACTTTTCAAAGAGTCCAGGCTTTTTATCCAATAAAAGAGCATCCTGGACTTCCCTCCCACAAGGCATCAGTTAGATGGGCTCTGGAAGTCACAGAGGCAAAGGAAAGTCAGCAGGTCAGAATCTACACCACCATCTGCCTTGTTGAAGGGGGGCCTTCCCAGACTGAGCCCAAAAGGCCTGGACTCCACATACGGCAAAACCTCTTCCCACTTCTCTCCTCCCCCACCCTCCCTCTCACTTCAGCTTCAAAGAGATACCAAAAGGTGGCGGGACCCACAGCGAGGGAGACCCAGCCCACCCAACCCAGGCTGAGACCCTCACCCCAGGGGCAGGGGTCAGTGGGCTCGCTCTTACCGCCCTGAAACCCAGAGGGGACCACGGCGGGGTGGAGGGGCCCCCCAACTGCCCCCACCCCCGTCAGCACAGGCTGGACACGAGGCATGGGATATGTCTTTATTAAAGATGCAAGCAAGCACAAAGAAGTCTCACGCGTGGTGCTCAGTAACATCCATACAGTACTAAAAATAGAAAAATAGAAAACAAATTTCACAGAAAGCAGCCGCCCTCGCAGATACACAGAAAAAAGGTGCTGCCAAGCCCACCGTGCGATGCCGTGGACCACCTGCCCCGTCCAAGCTGCTCTCCTGGACAAAACGACTGAAGCGCTCGCATCCGCCCTCGGCACAGACCCTCCCATGGAGGCGGTGACTCCTCTGGCCCCACCACCCCAGGCACTTCCCAGCCATGCGCAGCCGGGACAGCCCAGTGCACAGGGGCGGCGACACGCGTGCATGTCGGCGGCCGGCCCCATGGCTCGCCCACCGCCTCGTCACTCCTCCGGCCTGGCGTGGACCCCCACCTCCGGGCCCTGGAGCAGCACCGAGGGGACCCCACCGGCCCATCCCGGCCAAGACGGGGCACCACACGCACTGGGGGGGTCTGTGGGGCTGAGAGCCGCAGGCCCAGACACAACAATGAACGGTAGGTATAGACCCAGGAGTTCCAGAAAGTACTGTCAAGCCATCTGTTTGCCAACATAAGCAGGTTTCTGCTTCGGGGAATCAAAGACCGTGGAACGAAAAGTCAGGTTCTGAGCAGGTCTGTCTCTGCTGGGGTGGGGGGTAGGGGTGGGGGGGCGGTTCTTGGGTCACTGCGTCACATGCCCATCCCTCCAGGTCCTCTGCGTTGGCCTCAGGGACGCTGGCCGGAGGGCAGCCTTTGAAAACAACCCCCGCCCTGCGAACAGCTTCTGCTGCAACTCAGGGCGACTGCTGAGAACTGAGCGCCGTGGGGGAAATGGGCCCCCCACCCCAGCCTCACTCCGGTCCTCACCAGGGGAGGACAAATGGCTGTGCCGTGTGAACGACAAAAAAAAAATAAATAAATAAAGTCAACCCTGAGCGCTTCCTACCACCTGGGTGTGGCTCTCCTGAGCCCCTCAGAAATGAACTTTTATTTGGTTTACTGAGATTTATTTAGGTTTCCAGTGAAAAGCTCTATAAAATACAATACATAGTGTGGGTTGTAATAAAGGTAGACACTCTAGTTGCATATGTTAACAGACGTGACACATGTGGTCCACCAGAATCGCCATCTTTGTGGGCAGACGTTTAGACTTCAAAGGCAAGACAGCTGATCTGGATCAGAACTCAAACCCGCTTTCTCCAGCTTCTCCGGCCATGTCCCCTCCCTCCCCCGGGGTCTCACTTCCAGAGTCTGTCCAGCAAGGAACAAATGAGTGCAAACGGGACTCTGAGCTATAGTGTCTGGGTACTGTGAGCATGCAAGTGTGCGGTTGCTGATATTATAAATAAAAGTCGAACGTGAGGTCGCACTTCCCCATCTTCTGCTTGTACACCAGGTCAAACTTCTCGTTCATGGAGACGGTGAAGATGTCCTTCCAGAGCCCGACCCTTCCTGCAACACACACGGGGCGGGCGAGCTGAGTTCACTTGCGGTCAGGCCAGCTGCCAAACCACAGGGAGCTGGGGAGAGCGACCTGGAAGGCTCCACATGAATCCCCGGACCCCTCTGAACCTGTCCCGCGGGGATCACCATGGCCATGTGAACCTCAGGCTAGCTGAGCCCACTTCCCTGAGTCTGGCCATCCTGGCATGCTTTCACCCAGGACCAGAAACGTGCAGAGCTGAGGCCCTGGGGAGGGCCTGCCCGTCCACCGCTGGGCCCCAGCACCAGGCAGAGCGGGGGCACACGTGCCAACACCCCCGAGGACGGGCAGTGTCCGTGACCCAGGTCTGCAGTTCAGGGGCCACGTGGGATCTGTGTGCCCCGTGACACCACCACTCATGCAGCTCAACAGCTCCACCAAGGCAGCTGTTGCTTCTGGAGAATTTTAAAAGGCAGAATGTTTCATGGTGGGCAGGCAGCTGCCGGGGCCAGGTCAAGGGTGGAGATTTCGAGAAGCCTGCCCATGTGACGTCAGGGGAGAACTGACAGGGAATAAAACCATTAGAGCTCCCAACTCGACACCAAGACCAGTCCCACCCAGGCCCTCGTGGCTGCTCTATCACAGCGACATCCCAATGAGGCTTGGTCAGATCCCCTTTGCCCACCCCTTGCAGGACATGAGGGGCCTGGAGCCGACAGACTGATGGGCCGGCATGGGCCTTCCCCTTCTTCGTGAAGGGAGAGAGATCAAAATGATGAAAACTGCTGAACCCGCTTTCCTTAACTACGAGATCTTCGGTTCTGGGCACTATGAATGGTGACTGTGAAGAAGACAGGAGTGGGTCCCTGCCCTCCGTCTGCAGTAAGTGCGTCACCCAGAGCACCGCGGCCGAGCTTGTTACACACCGGCCTCAGGGCACTGAGTGCTCGCCTAGAATTCTGTTCACCATCAGCATCTCTGACGGCAGAGCTCTGACCGTCCCAGCAAGCATCTCTCGTTAAGCTGTGCTATTAACAGTCACCCCTGTCCTGGCAGGACCTAATGTATGAAACTGCAACCCTGCAAACGCTGAGCTAACAGATCCAAAGTGACATGGGTTTTCTCTTCGGTGATGAAAAATTATATGTTGGTGATGGAGAGGAACCCTCTAAGGACACCTCAGGGTCAGAATTACAAGCTCTGGACCCACCACACCGTATATTTTTTTCCACGATTATTTTTCTCAGCTGAGGCAGCCAAGAGCTCATCAGAGGAGTCACCCACCTGGTTTAGGATTTGGACTCAAGACAGTGCAATTTATGCTGTGACATGAATCAAATCTAAGCAATGCAGCTGGCTACTCAAGCCCCTGCATTCTCACCAACGCAAGGAGGTCTTCCGAGCAAAGAGGCAATGTGCTAAAAGAAAACAAAACCAAAGAACTGAAATAAAGCAAAACCAAGGTAAACGATGATAAATGCAAACACAGCGGAAGGAGCATATGTGCACGCAGCGTGTTCTCGACACTTCTTAACCACACAAGTGAACCGAAAGGGGGGCTTCTGGAGAAGGTCACACCCAGGGGTAACAGAACACAGAGAAAGCAAAACTAAAAAAGAGCAAATAAATTTTAAATTATAAACGTTCGTGAAGATGCAGCCAGGAAATAAACGGCAGGGTGACGTGGCTCGTTAACTAACATCTTCCCGGAGAGTGGCCCACCTGCCTTGACAGGAAGGCACCCAACCGCCTGACCTTCAGGACAGCCTGGGAGCCACACGGGTCGGCAACCCGACTGGCCCTCCGTACAGGGAGGACGAAGGGCCAGAGCAGCCCGGCCAGGCCGAGGAGGAGCTCCTCTCTCCCCTCTGGGCGGCTGCTCATGGAGTCCGGTGTCATTCCGAGCCCTCCCCTCCAACCCAGGAGCTGGGAACCAGCCTCGGCCATGGATTTGAGGTGCCACGGATGTGAATGCCTGAGCCCTCTGCCGTGAAGCAGCTGCAAACAGCACGAGCCCTCGGGGCACAGAGAGCGGCCCCCATGGATCTGGGGAGGACTCCTGCGGGAACACCTGCCCACACCTCAGAAGGCTCCACCCCCAGCACCCCGCTCTTAGGCTGGGAGAGCCCCCTGGCCTCTGTGACAGCTGCCCGGCCAGCCCTGGAGAGGCCTGCACTTCCTGCTTGCTGTCACTCTCTCACATGCGTGTACACACACACACACACACACACACACACTGTGCACACATACCCCTCACATATACACACAGCACATACACCACAGACACACACACCCCTTCCCTGGGATGCGCTGCACCTCACCTGTGTGGCTGCCTCCCCTGGGGAACAGAGGGAGACGGCCCTTGCTCACGTGTGCACGCTCTGTGCTCCTCAACTCCACAGCCCCAAACCCATCGCCAGGGTGGGGGCCATCTGAGGAGGTGTCTGCCTGAAAACCTCTTCCCCAAAGAACCTGAGACATCCCCCCGCCAGCAGCCGCCCCGCCGTGAACTCCACACCCTGTGCAGGGCCACAGGCTGACTCCAGCGGGGGCTTCCAGGATCCTCAGTGGCCCATTTTGGGTTACCTTCTTGCCCCCCACCCTGGGGAGCAGAAAGCTCTGGAGATATGAGGCTGAACCATGACTCGGGGCCGGGGGGAGAATAGGGGTCCAGAAAGCATGAGGACGCTGGCAGGG
>NW_011494756.1:603332-603929 GCF_000754665.1 Bison bison bison | reverse complement strand
AGCAGCAAGCAGTAAAGGAAGGCACTTGGGCATTGTGCCAGGGGCAGGACCAGCTCACTCTCCCCTTCCTTCCCCGCCATCAGCTGGAACCCAGACGGCGCTCAGGAGAGCCCTGAGGAGGGGGGGACCCGGGGGCCCCAGGGCCAGCCCACCTCGCAGGGCAGGGAACCTGGCTCGCTGCGAAGATTCGGTGACGTGAAGCCGTCTCTGGGCCCCGGCGTCCTGGCACTGCTGACGGCACAGCTGCCGCTGCCTCACCGTCTCCAAGGGGCCCTACCCACCTGCTCGCCACACAGCCCCGCCCCTCCGCAGCCATGCCCTGCCCCAGGAAACACTGAAGCCCGCCGCGGTCTCCGCCCCAGCGTCACCGTCCCCAGTGTCCTGCCCATAGCCTGGGCTGTCTGTCAGCAGACCAAATGCCGGCCGGCGGTGGCTGGGTCACGTGAGGAGAACGCTAGAGGCTGTCTCCTCTCCCACAGGCCTGCAAGGCAGACACAGCCTCCCGGCGAGTTTGGAGAAGCGGGGCACAGGGCTGTGTTTCAGCTCTGACGTTTTCTGTAAACTGCACGCCCTGCTCCCTCAGGATGAAACACAGCC
>NW_011494756.1:602805-603232 GCF_000754665.1 Bison bison bison | reverse complement strand
GGCGTGATAAGAGTGTTTTAACCTCAAACTCCTTTGGAAGTCCTCTAGCCTGCCTGAATAAGTTCTTCCAGCCACATGTGACTGTTCACAGCTTCCCAACCGTGAGAGGCATGAGATGTTCTAAACTGTCTAAATACAGATTCCTTTGAGCGGTTAAAAGATTGATTAGAAATTGTATTGGTGAAGGGTTTTTCACTTGTTGGGCCAATGTTTGCTGCTAAGTTTCCATATCCCTTACCTGCTGTGTCCCTGGCAGTGTATTGATTAATATAATTGGTGTAAGTAGTAGCTTTAATGTTTGTAACCTTGGACATTTGAGTTAATTCTTTTCTTGTTATAGCCCACCACACCTTTGCCCTATAGGAATGCAACTTTATCTAATGCTTTGGAGGGTGGCGCCTGACTAATCACCTTTAGAGAAAATAAG
>NW_011494756.1:602338-602705 GCF_000754665.1 Bison bison bison | reverse complement strand
GTACCCCGGCCCACGGGCAGGGCCTCGGCGTTACAGCACTGGTCCACCAGCTGGTGGCAGTGCTCGGTCAGTGACTCCAGCTGTGCCTTGTCGCAGGACACCCCCAGGAACCTGGCCAGCTGCTCCACCATGGTCACCAGGTCCTGGAAGACAAGAGCAGAGACGCGGGAGCCCATCAGAGGCGGCACCTTTGTGGAACACCACTCTGGGGACCTTTTATCCACAGCCTGACTCAAGTCCTCGAGACAAATTGGACGCCATCATCTTCAAGAAATAAGGATCCGGGTTAAAGAGACTGCCCGAGGGCGCTCAGCTCCCGCGGCGGCCCTCTGGGAATCTGGAAGCAGATGTGAGGCCTTGACGTAGC
>NW_011494756.1:600584-602238 GCF_000754665.1 Bison bison bison | reverse complement strand
GGGAACGCCCACAGCACTCTGCTCACAGTTACCCAGAATGGGAACAGCCCAAATGCCCGAAGCCCTGAGTGGATGGACAAACATGCGACGGTGGACACGCTGCCAAGAACATGCCCCAGGGAGCAGGGGAGCTCACCAAGGGGAGCAGAGGCCAGACACCAGCACACACCCGCCGGGTGGTCAGCAGCCTGCAAACCAGCCCCCCGCCCCTCCACAGACAGACAGACAGACAGACAGCCCGGACGAGACATGCAGACTCAGCCAGCTCGGCCTTTGCCCCGAGCTGGTCCCCTCACCTCGGACAGGGTGCTGGGTGGTGCTCTGCCAGAAGCCAGCCGTGAGGAACTCCACCCGTGGCAAAGGTCATGAGGAAGGAGGCTCAGCATATGCAAAGGCGGGATCGAGCCTCAGAAGCCCCCTGGAGATTCTCGAGCATCTACCCCCAAAACCAGAGTCTGCCTACTTTACTGCTTTGTGCTCTCACCTACACCTCTGACTTTACAGGGGGCTGTCCCCCACCACCTCTCTCTGAAAAAAAGTTAACTTACAGCTCCAGTTAATAAAGTTCCTGGGCGTGATAAGAGTGTTTTAACCTACAAACTCCTTTGGAAGTCCTCTAGCCTGCCTGAATAAGTTCTTCCAGCCACATGTGACTGTTCACAGCTTCCCAACCGTGAGAGGCATGAGATGTTCTAAACTGTCTAAATACAGATTCCTTTGAGCGGTTAAAAGATTGATTAGAAATTGTATTGGTGAAGGGTTTTTCACTTGTTGGGCCAATGTTTGCTGCTAAGTTTCCATATCCCTTACCTGCTGTGTCCCTGGCAGTGTATTGATTAATATAATTGGTGTAAGTAGTAGCTTTAATGTTTGTAACCTTGGACATTTGAGTTAATTCTTTTTCTTGTTATAGCCCACCACACCTTTGCCCTATAGGAATGCAACTTTATCTAATGCTTTTGGAGGGTGGCGCCTGACTAATCACCTTTAGAGAAAAATAAGTTTTCTGAAGAAAGGGTCTTAAAATGTTAACAGGCCTCCGGGCCAGAAGATGATGCAAATCACCTAAACTTTTGCATATGATAAGTTTGCAGGAAGAAAGCCTGGCTTACTGCATGACTCTACCCCTTCCCCCATTATCCTCTATGCATAACTTAAGGTATAAAAACTACTTTGGAAAATAAAGTGCAGGCCTTGTTCACCAAAGCTTGGTCTCCCCATGTCATTCTTTCTCTCGCCTTCTGGCTGAATTATTCAGCCTCTTTTCTCCACTGAATTTTCTCACTGAGCTATCCTTATTCTATTACTCTTTATGTCTCTAATTAATATTTAATTAAAGCTACTGTATCCAGTAGCAGGAGGGCCTAGAGGAGCTATCCCACGTTGAAGGTCAGGAAAGGAGGCAGTGAGGAGATACCCCTCGTCCAAGGTAAGGAGAAGCGGCTGCGCTTTGCTGGAGTAGCCGTGAAGAGATACCCCACGCCCAAGGTAAGAGAAACCCAAGTAAGACGGTAGGTGTTGCAAGAGGGCATCAGAGGGCAGACACACTGAAACCATACTCACAGAAAACTAGTCAATCTAATCACACTAGGACCACAGCCTTGTCTAACTCAATGAAATTAAGCCACACCTATGGGGCAACCCAAGACGGGCG
>NW_011494756.1:598880-600484 GCF_000754665.1 Bison bison bison | reverse complement strand
AAAAGGCAAAATGATAGGATACTGAAAGAGGAACTCCCCAGGTCAGTAGGTGCCCAATATGCTACTGCAGATCAGTGGAGAAATAACTTCAGAAAGAATGAAGGGATGGAGCCAAAGCAAAAACAATACCCAGATGTGGATGTGACTGGTGACAGAAGCAAGGTCCAATGCTGGAAAGAGCAATATTGCATAGGAACCTGGAATGTCAGGTTCATGAATCAAGGCAAATTGGAAGTGGTCAAATAGGAGACGGCAAGAGTGAATGTCAACATTCTAGGAATCAGCGAACTAAAATGGACTGGAATGGGTGAATTTAACTCAGGTGACCATTATATCTACTACTGCGGGCAGGAATCCCTCAGAAGAAATGGAGTGGCCATCATGGTCAACAAGAGAGTCTGAAATGCAGTACTTGGATGCAATCTCAAAAACGACAGAATGATCTCTGTTCGTTTCCAAGGCAAACCATTCAATATCACAGTAATCCAAGTCTATGCCCCAACCAGTAATGCTGAAGAAGCTGAAGTTGAACGGTTCTATGTGAACCGTGAACTTCCTGATGTTCAAGCTGGTTTTACAAAAGGCAGAGGAACCAGAGATCAAATTGCCAATATCCACTGGATCATGGAAAAAGCAAGAGAGTTCCAGAAAAACATCTATTTCTGCTTTATTGACTACGTCAAAGCCTTTGACTGTGTGGATCACAATAAACTGTGGAAAATTCTGAAAGAGATGGGAATACCAGACCACCTGATCTGCCTCTTGAGAAATTTGTATGCAGGTCAGGAAACAACAGTTAGAACTGGACATGGAAGAACAGACTGGTTCCAAATAGGAAAAGGAGTATGTCAAGGCTGTATATTGTCACCCTGCTTATTCAACTTATATGCAGAGTACATCATGAGAAACGCTGGGCTGGAAGAAACACAAGCTGGAATCAAGATTGCCGGGAGAAATATCAATAACCTCAGATATGCAGATGACACCACCCTTATGGCAGAAAGTGAAGAGGAACTAAAAAGCCTCTTGATGAAAGTGAAAGTGGAGAGTGAAAACGTTGGCTTAAAGCTCAACATTCAGAAAAAGAAGATCATGGCATCTGGTCCCATTGCTTCATGGGAAATAAATGGGCAAACACTGGAAACAGTGTCAGACTTTCTTTTTTGGGGCTCCACAATCACTGCAGATGGTGACTGCAGCCATGAAATTAAAAGACGCTTACTCCTTGGAAGGAAAGTTATGACCAACCTAGAGAGCATATTCAAAAGCAGAGACATTACTTTGCCAACAAAGGTCCGTCTAGTCAAGGCTACGGTTTTTCCAGTGGTCATGTATGGATGTGAGAGTTGGACTGTGAAGAAGGCTGAGCGCCGAAGAATGGATGCTTTTGAACTGTGGTGTTGGAGAAGACTCTTGAGAGTCCGTTGGACTGCAAGGAGATCCAACCAGTCCATTCTGAAGGAGATCAGCCCTGGGATTTCTTTGGAAGGAATGATGCTAAAGCTGAAACTCCAGTACTTTGGCCACCTCATGCGAAGAGTTGACTCTTTGGAAAAGACTCTGATGCTGGGAGGGATTGGGGGCAGAAGGAGAAGGGGACGACA
>NW_011494756.1:597173-598370 GCF_000754665.1 Bison bison bison | reverse complement strand
CCCCCGAGGCACCCACCCCTCAGGACACACCCCCGAGGCTCTCACCCTGAGGCGCCCACCCCCAGGCACTCACCCGGTGCATGTCTTCGTACTTGAGGAATAGCACGTTCGAGTCCATGTGGTGCTCCCAGAACTCCTGCACGTGCTCAAACCAGGAGCCATAGCCCACTGTGGACACAAGGGGACAGGAGAGGTCACAGGAGGGATGGGCGTGTGGATGGCGGCTCGCTCCTCTGCCCAGCAGTTGTGACGCAGCTCCAGCTCCTCAGGCAGCCGCATGTCCCCTGGCCGCCTGCCCCACCGCTCCCACCTGCCAGCCTCTGCCCCACCTCCCAGATGCCCAAGGCCCGACCCTGAGCAGGGAGGCCTCCGTCCCCCCGGTGCGCAGGTGCCGGCTCCAGGAGCTTCTCGAACACGTGGTGAATGCAAGAGAGGGCCACCTAGAGGAGCTGGGCCCAGGGCCAGTCGGTCTGCAGTCGGGGAGGGTGGAGCTGACATGGGGCCAGACACAGGCAGGACCAGGAGGCACCGTGTGAAGAGGGGCAACAGGCTGTCCCGACACACGAGCTCATACCTACACCACAGCCGGCGTGTCCCACGACCCTCCGGGCTGTGGCCTAGGGCTGGGGTCCCACGGCCACAGGGGGACCCATGTACCAGTCAGTGTGGCCAGGCCTCTTCACAGCATTCTTCATAAAAACTATGGGTTCTCGTGTCCACAGGGTCACACTGATGCCCCCCACTGTGAGGGCAGCTTCCAAGGGGGCTTCCATGTGGACTAGAGGGAGGTCTCAGCCAGAGAACGTGGGGGCCCCTGGGCCGGTGGAGCCTTGAGAAGCAGGTCCAGCTGGACAACAGAGGCCAGTCAAGAGGAGTGGCCACACTGCCAGGGCCCTCACTTAGTTGAGTGCCCATCCATCTCCCGAACCCTAGGACATGACGCATGGCCCAAGGCCAGAGGAGCGCCCGCCCTGACGCCAAAGCCCAAGGACACTGGTGACGGCCACATGGGAGTGACCAGCACTGGGAGGGAGCCCCAAGGCCTGGGGCAGGCGCCTCCCACACCAGGCAAGCTTGAAGTGATCCACGAGGGCTGGGCGGGAAGCAGGGCAGGGAGCTGCAAAGGGGCCTCAGAGAAGCGGGGGGGCATGGGCGGAGGGGGTCAGAGGCAGACGGCACCATCAGACGGTGGCCCGG
>NW_011494756.1:596765-597073 GCF_000754665.1 Bison bison bison | reverse complement strand
AGGCCTGGCGTGCTGTGATTCATGGGGTCGCAAAGAGTCAGACACGACTGAGAGACTGAACTGAACTGATTGTATCCAGTTTGCCAACGCCGTCCCTGCTTTGAATTCCCTGGATCCACCGGGGCTGGACCCCGGCAGTGCTCCACCACCGTCGAAGCAGAAAAATAAACAGGCCTTTCAGAAGCACTGCAGGCCACCCCTAACTCGGGAGCTGCGCACGGCCCAGGCCAGAGCAAGGGCCTGGGGGCCTGCATGGGCTGGAGGCAAAGCCCTGTCAGGGGCTCTGGGCCCACCTGGAACCCTGAGGT
>NW_011494756.1:591589-596454 GCF_000754665.1 Bison bison bison | reverse complement strand
ACCATCAGACGGTGGCCAGGCAGGGGGGCAGAGGACAAGGACTTGGATCAGAGGCAGCCAGCCTCTCACACCCTCACTGGCCACGAGACGGAGCAGGCCCTGAACCTGTCTGCGTCTCCTCCTCCGTGAATGGCATGACAACAGAATCTGTGCCCCCCCACCCCCTTACCGCTGGGTTGCCGCCCCAAGAAAAGCAGGTACAGGTCTCGGCCCCTGGGGACCAGTGGGGGCGTCGCTGTGTGTCCTCTCTGGCAGGAGGCACTGGGGGTCCCATGTGTACTATTGAAGTCCACCGAGTGGCAGAGCCATGCGTACACACGTGACCAAGGCTGGGAAATGGGGACCCCGACCCCACCAGCCCAATCCATCAGCAGTCGGCCATCCCGCCAGCAGGGCGCAGCGCAGCGGCACCCTAGGCCCACAGTCCGACGTGGGTCCTGGGAGTGGAGGTATGGGTCAAGGGGCACTGGTGGTGGGGATGGAGCAGAGCAGAAGGCCCTCTTCAGGCCATTTATGGAGAAGGAAGGGGGCGCTCTGGAAGGGGATGGGGGTGAGTGGGCAGAAATGAATCAGCAGTGCAGGCTACAGCCAAAGGCCTCACTAGGCCTGCTGCTGGGTGAGCCCTGGCCCTCCTGGCCTGGTCCCCCCATGGCCAAGGTTTCAGACTCCAGGTCTTGCACCCTCCCATCGGCCTGGCACATCCCTGCTCCTCCCACACCAGGAGGAGACCCACGCACAGGGCAGGACATGAGGGCCAGGCCAGCCTTCCCGATCTTCAGCATGGGGGCGAGTCCAGAGAAGGAAGGGACCTGACCAACTCGCTGGCAGGCTGGTAACCCTGGGGTCCCCAAGCAGACGCTCCCAAGTCTGGGCCCACAGCTGGCACGCAGATCGGCGTCCTGGGACTGAGCGGTCCACTGGGCATGGACATGGAGACCAGAACACCCCCCCCCTCCCCAGAGAACACTCGCAGACAGACAACCAGGGCCTGAGGATGGGGCGGGTGGGGGGGGGACTCGGGGACAGGGAGGCCGAGAAGACAGGGGACGCAGGCACTCCTCCACCCTGCTCCTGTCCCCTGGCACTCGGGCCCAGGCACCCCCCCACCCACCCTGCCCTGCAGTGTGTGTGTCACAACCCCTGACACAGGCCTCGGGGCAGCGCGCCCAGACTGTCAGTGGACGGACAGCGAGTTTCACTGCCTCTTCTGCACGGCACTCAAGCTCTTCAGCACCTTGGACAGAGAAGGCAAGCCTCCTCAGAGCAGGGAATAAACAGGACCAGGTGCTCGGGTGCAGGGGCTGTGGGGGACCACAGCAAGCGTGTGCAGCCTTGAACGTCAGTGCTGGGCAGTGCCGTGACCTTCACGAGGTGGACGGGCCTGTACTAGATAACTTATAACTCCTCCAGCCTGAGCAGGGGGCTTTTAAGGTCTGTACCGTGGGGCAGTGTGAACGCAGTGGCCACCCACTGTTTGCAATGGCGGTGTTCCCGTGCCAGCGGCTGCTTTAAAGGCAGGAGCGCAAACCAGGACTTAAAACACGGCTCTGGGAACCAAATACCTGACAGACCAGGAGGGGCCCGAGCCAGTTGATGGGCTGGGCGGAAGGGAGGCTGAACAGAGGCCTTCAGCAGGTTCCCAGCGCCTTAAGGCACAACTGCTGAGGCCACCTACACTTGTCCCTTCCCATCCGGGGTCCCCCCCCCAGGCTGGGCTGAAGCAGAGACGCAAGGGCAAGAAAGAGAGGGCCTCAGGCACTGTGGGGAGCTCACTCAGGAGGTCTGGTCTTCAGCCAGGCTCCGATTCAGCCGTCCCAGGTCCCGTGTAAACTTGGGGTGCTGTGCTCCTGTACTGCCTCTATGCGCTTTATCATGCTCCTGCCACGTAATCTCACTGCAGAACCCCTGCCCTGCCTGGGCTGGACAACGAACGGACAACCAGGCTGAGGGTTCCCCAAGCTGGGAAATAAAACAGGAAGTGTATCTGCAGGAGAGTCTCCGGACAGACTTAATTCATTTCAAAACTCTCCTGAGCGCAAAGTCTTAAGCAGCAGGGTGTGCAGAGAAGCCAGGGTTGGCAGGTAGGGGAACAGAATCAACACCACGGCCAAGGGGACAGCTCCCTCCCTGGTCCACTCCTCCCCAGGGAGGGCAGACATGGATGGAGGGGCCCTGGCAGGCTCGGCCCCTGCTGAAGCCTCTCCCCTGGGAACATGCTTCCTGCCCAGAGCACTGTCCCGCCCCTCCCTTGGAGTGAACCCCACCTGCCACACTGGCCTGGGGCTGGCGGCCACATCTGACCCTCAAGTCCAGCTGAAGGCCTGGGGCCCTCACACGAAGCCGAAGCCTCCACGCTGGCCTTGGGCACCAATAACGGGGATCTAGGCCACTGTTCCCACAGCTGGGAACCCAGGCAGGGATACGGATGCTTTTAACCGGGAGACTTCTCGGAACCCCAAGGGTGTGGGGAGAGAGATGGGCTTCGGCACTGAACGCCCGCTCGGCCTGGCACAAGCTTCCTGACCCCCCTCAGCCCGAGCTCCGCTGCCCACCAGCAGGGAAGCAGGCCAGCCCCAGGGTTATCAGAGTCCTGGGGTGATGGGAAGCACCCCTGTGGGAACATCACACACAGACACTCACACTTGTCGTTCATGAACCTCCGGCAGAACTCCTGGAACGTGCCTCGGTAGCTCATGGTCCGCAGCGAGCGGTGGAACTGGTAATAGGACACCACCAGGTCCTTGGGGTTCCGGGCCATGTAGATGACCTGCGGTGGAGGGGTGGGCAGGGGGAGGAGGAGGCACAGGCGGGCAGACGGGGGAGGTTAGTCTGCAATCCTCCGGCCCAGGAAGGCCGCCCCGAGCAGGCTCCACTGGCCTACAAGCTACTCTCCTAGCCCATTACCCGTGGTGAGGTCAGCCCTTCACACGCCACAACCAAGTGCCTTCTCACCGTTGCTCTGTCTCAGAGCTGCACTCCTGTCCACACGACAGTGTCAGCTAGGACAGTCATTGCGTGTTTGATCACACTTCTGTCCTCCAGCACTACTTGTTTTTTTAAACTATAGTTGATCCTTTAGAGTAGACTCTTGAGAGTCCCTTGAACTGCAAGGAGATCAAACCAGTCAATCATTACGGAAATCAGTCCTGAATATTCACTGGAAGGACTGACGCTGAAGCTGAAGCTCCAATACTCTGGCCACCTGATGCAAAGAGCTGACTCCTTGGAAAAGACCCTGATGCTGGGAAAGATTGAAGGCGGGAGGAGAAGGGGCCGACAGAGGCTGAGATGGTTGGATGGCATCACTGACTCAATGGACATGAGTTTGAGCAAGCTCCAGGAATTTGTGATGGACAGGGAGGCCTGGTGTGCTGCAGTCTATGGGGTCATAAAGAGTCGGACACAACTGAATGACTGAACTGATAGCTGATATACAGTATTATATGTCCCATGTATAAAACAGAGTGATTCAAAATTTGTAAAGAGTATACTCCTTTTATATAAGATATCTGCTATATTCCTCATGATGTACAATATACCCTGTAGCTCATTTTATACATGTTGTTGCTGCTGTTCACTCGCTCAGTCGTGTCCGACTCTTTGCGACCCCATGGACTGCAGCACGCCAGGCCTCCCTGTCCCTCACCATCTCCCAGGGTTTGCCCAAGTTCATGTCCATTTTATATAACAGTTTGTATCTCTTAGTCCCCATTCCTATCTTGCCCTGCCGGCTTCCCTCTCCCCACTGGTAACCACTGGTTTTCTTTGTATCTTTGAGTCTGGTCGCTTTTATTACATTCACTAGATTGTTGCAGTTTTTCAGATTCCACTGAAAAAGCCATATAACGTGATACCAAACAGTATTTGTCCTTCAAGTGGCAGAATGCCCTTCTCTTTCTATGGCTGAATGGTCTTCCACTGTACACATCTACCAGACCTCTCATACCCATTCATCTGGTGACAGGCGCTGAGGGTGCTTCCGCAGCCTGGCGACTGGACACTGGGCTGCTATGAACGCTGCGGTGTCGCTAGCACTACTTTAAAATCAGCAGAAGACAGAAGAATTATGGTCCTGACCCTCCTAGTGATGAGAACTATAGACCTCAAACATCTCATGCAGTTGAGAACACAGAAAAAAGCAGAGACAATGAAAGCAGCCGTGAGTCCTTAGGTCTTAAACAGGCAGAGGCTGAGCCCTGGCTGGTCAAGTTCAACTGTGAGGAAGAACCCAGATAAGCAACGTGGATATAAAACACTAGCGACAAGGCTCCAGGACATCGCTCCGGGGACCCCACCCCACCGAGGCTCTCTGGGAGCCCGTGCCTGTGACAGGCCCCAGTTTGGCCTGGCACAGGTGTCCCCGGTTCCAGGAGTGGGGAGCGGATGGGAGCAGCGGGGAGCCAGGGTTACCTTGGAATCGCCGTTGTGGAGGTCGGAGGGCAGGAAGCGGTAGGGGAGGTGGCTTTTGATGAGGCGGGGAGATGTCAGCTCCTGTGGCAGGCAGAGAGGGGAGGCGGTCAGAGGACGACACGCAGACTTTCTGACCAGCCCGGGGCCCAATGGGGCCTCGGACGAGTCAGGACCAGCACCCCTGCCCCAGAAACGTCTCCCTGAGATACGACCCCCAGCCCTGCCCAGGCTGGACCCTGGCGGGCAGACATGAGCCAGACACAAGTACCAACAGCCTGAGTCTAAGTGTACCAGCAGGGGTCTGCTCAGAGGACATGAGGGCAGGCTGCAGACTGGAGCGGCCAAGAGCGGCCGCAGGACGGGCCATGAAGGGCCACGGAGGAAACAAAAGCACAGGGAGGGGGGCCGCTGGGCTCTGCAGTGGTCTCAGCGCGGGGCTCCCCGCTGTTCCTGGC
>NW_011494756.1:589204-591489 GCF_000754665.1 Bison bison bison | reverse complement strand
TGCGGGGGGCTCCCCGCTTTTCCTGGCCACCCCTGGCCCCTCCATCGGCCAGCGCTCCGCCCCCAGGCCCTGACTCAGGGGTCCCCGCCGACAGGCCCTAGCCTGTCCACATTGCTCCTGTCCGGAGGGGCCACCGTTCAACCACTAGGACCCTCGGTTTTCCTGTCCTGTGGGCTCCAAGTGCTGCAAGGGCTCTGACGTCACAGAGTCAGCTCAGTTCTGGGTGGAACCCCAAGGCCAGGAGCAGGGCAGCAGCAGCAGGCGCCCACCCGGCTCCACAGCAGGGCTCGGCCAGCGGCAATGCGAACGCTGACCTGGGGGTGTGGGGGTGCTCTCAGAGCTTCAGAATGCCCATCTCACAGAAGAATGGACAGGGAGGGGCTACGCGGGCAGTGAGGCCTGAACTGAGAGGTGGCGGAGGGGAGAGTGGGGAGAGTGCAGAGAAAAAAAACCCAGGTAACATGAGGGGTGGGCCGGACGGGACTCGGGGATGTTTGTTTCACCCTTGGTACCAAGTATTTATGATGCAAACACATCCTACCCAGTCCCCACAACAGGCAGGACGAACCACAGGAGGAGGCCCCTCACCCCACCTTCCCCCCTACTCCCAGCAGCTGCCTCCTTTCCTCCTCAAAGTCACCCCCTGTCACCCTCTGGTTCGGTTCCAGGGTCACCGTCACCAGCTCAGGCTGGCAGTCTCTCCCTGCCGGCCACCTGGGATCCCAGGAGCTTGCTGTTTTCCTTCTAACCAAAGGGGCCCCAGGAACCCCTCGGGAGCAACCACAGGAAGGCCCCCAAGGGGCTCATGTAGGCTGTGACGCCTGCACCGAGCCCACCTTGATGATGTCCAGGCCTGGTTGCGGGTACTCCAGGACCGGGAGCTGCTCGTCAATGTTCATCAAGCCGATCTCATCAGGGTCGGCCCCCTGGCTCACCAAGTAGACCACTTCCTGCAGCAAGCTGGTGCCTGGAGGGAGAGAAGCTGGTGAGGGGGTGCCTGGAAGGAAGCCCAAGGGCCAGCCCTGCTCTCAGGGGAGCACCGACCGCCCCAGGAAACGGCTGAAGGGTTGCAGGTTTTGTGGAGAGGTCTTGGCAGTGTCCTGAGTCAAATGGAGGAACACTGGCTGCCTCGATGCCACCTCTCAGGGTGACTGTGGCTGAGCCGGCCTTTCTGAGCTCCTGTCTTGCCAGCACCGAATGCAGACAGGAGATTTCTCGAGGCCGCCATGAGGGGTGAACAGGACGTGCGGTGCCTGCCTCCCCCAAGGACCCGAGGACTGTGATGAGCACATGATCTCAGTCCTGGACTTCCAGAACCTGAATTTCCATTTACCCAGGAGTGATGAGGGTCCAGGGGAACGCCTGGCCAGTCAATTATTTACAGTGAAAACCATGTCTCCTGGTATCTACTAAAGCAAAACACAGGTCTGACCTGTAACGAGAAATGTACCAGGACAACACCAAGAGACACGGACCGGAACAGCCCCACAGTTCCTCAGAGGAGCAAAAGGCAGAAGCAGTGACAGATCTCCTCTTCTTGGGCTCCAAAATCACCACGGATGGTGACTGCAGCCAAGAAATCAGAAGACATTTGCTTCTTGGCAGGGAAACCACAACAAACCTAGACAGTGTGCTGAAAAAGCAGAGACGTTACTCTGCCAACAAAGGTCCCTGTAGTTGAGGCTATGGTCTTCCCAGTGGTCACCTACAGTTATGAGAGATGGACTGTAAAGAAGGCAGAGTGCTGAAGAATTGATGCCTTCAAACTGTGGTGCCGGAGAAGACTCTTGAGAGTCCCTTGGACAGCAAGGAGATCAAACCAGTTAATCTTAAGGGACATCAACCCTGAATACTCATTGGAAGGACTGATGCTTAAGTCGAAACTCCAGTATTTTGGCCATCTGATGCTGAACAGCTGGTTCACTGGAAAAGTCCCTGACGCTGGGAAAGATTGAGGGCAGAAGGAGAAGAGGGCATCAGGGGATGAGATGGCATCACCGATGCAATGGACATGGACCTGGGCAAACCCTGGGAGATGGTGAGGGACAGAAAGGCCTGGTGTGCTGCAGTCCATGGGATCGCAAAAAGTCAGACACGACTCGGCAACTGAGGAACAACAGCAGCCGGGACCATGCTGAGAGACACAGACCAGAACAGCCCTGCAGTGGTCCTCAGAGGAGCAAACCTTGGAAACAACGGAAGCGTCGCTGAGCAGCAGGATGAACGAATCAGCCCCGAGACTCGGACGACGGGAGCCACAAAGGGCGGCAGCGCCCGGCAGGGCT
>NW_011494756.1:582360-589104 GCF_000754665.1 Bison bison bison | reverse complement strand
GGCTGGGTCCAGACACGATGCTGGGCACAGTGAGCGAGACGCCAAAGGAGTCTGCTCCATGGCTGCGGCCGCCCTCCAGCCTGAGACATGGGGACCACCACCCCATTTAGAGGGGAGGTTCCTGAGGCCTAATGGCCCAAGGTCACAGCGCCAGTGTGTGGCTCCCCTCCGCCTATTCCTCCTGCCGAGGCCCATCCACCCAGCAGCTCAAGGCAGCTGCACTTGGGTGGGGCAGGCGGGGAGAGTGGGGGTGGGAACTGGGGGGTTACCCTTAGAAATCAGACCCTGAGCAGTTTCCTCCCAAGGAGGTCTTCAGGCTTCCCTGGTGGTTCAATGGTAAAGAATCTGCCTGCAGTGCAGGAGACATGAGTTTGATTGCTGGGTTGGGAATATTCCCTGGAGGAGGAAATGGCAACCCACTCCAGTATTCGTGCCTGGGAAATCTAATGGACAGAGAAGCCTGGCAGGCTACAGTCCGCGACTAAGCGGCCAAACCACCACCACCAAGGAGTTCTTCAGGATCTACGTTTAGTGCTCCCACCCCCACCCCAGGAGCCCCCACAGGCATGACCCAGACGGCCATTCCTGCACATTAGTACGTCTAACATCAATATCGACACAGCAATTTCACAAGCTCCATCCCTGCCTCCATTAAGGAGCTGCGCCGGAAGGCCAGCCTCGTTAGAGCCCACAGGAAGCTCTCTGCAGCCTGTCCCTCGCAGCCCCCTCTCCAGGGCAGCCCTGTAAGTCCATTTCCTGGTGGGGCACCGCTTGGCCCTCCCGTCTCCAGCTCAGGAGGGCACACCATGCCCCTGCCAGGCACCAGGGAGGACGGGGAGTGGGGGACCCGGGATCAGCTCGGGCAACGGCCCCTGGTGACCCCAGGCCAGCCGGATGTGACCAAACCACCACGGAAAAGAGCGACCGGGGATGATGACTCTACCAGGCAGTCACCACCAGGGTCCAGACAAAGCCCCTCAACCGAAGTCCAAATGCAGGCCCTGCAGGCAGCCCCGGCTCTGCAAGCTCTCCACCTGGCGCCTCCCCTGCCCACTGGCACCTCCAAGTCCCGCCACCGAGGTGTCCCCCCTGCCCAGCCCATCCACCCACTCTCCTGGCTACCGTGGCCGGGAACCCCGGGTCCAGGCCCTGCCTGCTGTTCTCACGTCCAAGGACGCCGTCCTGCTCAGCCTGTGGCCTCCTCTCCCTGGCTCTGGCCCTTTGTGCTGCAGCCAGCCTTCTCCACCACCCTCTGCACCCAGCACCCGGGGCCCAGGCCTGCTACGGGCTGCCCTTCTGCCTAGTCACCTTGGACTTGCGCTTTGGACCACCACTCAGAGGCCTCCCTGGACCCTCCAAGTCTCCCTAGCCCTGGGGGCACCGGGCACCCTGGGCTTCCTGTCCAGCTGCACGCAGCACTCTGGGCGCCGCTGGGGAGCTGACGGGGGGCAGCTCACGTGGGCAGGGAGCAAGGCTGCGTCGTGTTACTAGTTTCTACAGCAGCTGTAACCAATTACCACCAACTCAGCGGCCCAGAACAACCCAGGTATCGTTCGGGGGGCCAGGAGGCCAGCACAGGTCTCACAGCGCTAACACCAAGGTGGTTGGCAAGGGTGTGCCCTGTTCTGGGCTCCAGGGAGAAGCTGGACCCCCGCCTCCTGTCACCCCAGGTCACATCCCCTAACACCTGTGGACACCGCTCACCTGGACCGCTCACATCGGAAATACCTCAGCCTCCTTGCACCCCAAGCCAGGCCGCCTTCCCGCGAAGATGGGCTGATGGGTGACACCCGGGGCAAGGCCTGACACGGCCGAGGCAGGGTTGACAAGCACCCCCGGGTGGATAAAGAAGCTCAGGGTTCAGGTTCCGGGCCAAGGTCACAGAGCTGGGGAGGGGAGAGCGACCCCTGGAGTGGTGGGAACCACAGCCCTACACCGACGGCCTCTCCAGCACCCCTGGGAGAGCACGGGGGGCCACAGCCAGCCACCCTGACGGGATGGGCAAAAGCAGGTGGGGGTGAAGCTGGGCCTCAGCCCCCTCCCCGCTACCCCTCTGCATCTGATCCCCCTGGGGAGAGGTGCCCAGGAGGCCAACCCGCCGCCCAGCAAATTCAAGGTGAGGTGGAGGAGAGCCAGGCTTTCAACCCAGGGATACACGGGACTGGCCAGGCGGGAGTAACACGAGCCACACGCTTTCCAGCAGCTCGTTTTCAAGTCAACAGATGCGAGTCAATGGCTCACAGGCGTGCTTCTGCTGACGGCAGGGAAACTGTTCCCAGGCGGCTCTGAGGCAGCGGCAGTGACTCTGACCGGCAGAGAACACTGAGGTTTCGGGTGGAACTCCCTGGGGCGGCTGGGGCAGAGCCCGTCAAGATTCCCACCAGAACCCTTGGGGACAGGACAGACCAGCACGCCACGGTTGGAGCCAGTCGGAACTGGACCCCCAGGCGCCAGGATCCTGGGGCTGGGAAACCTTGGAATTCTGTTCTTTTTATTTTTATTCTTTACCGAAGATCACACGTGTACACCTGGTTTAAAAGTTAGGAGAGGACTTCCCTGGCGGTCCAGGGGTTAAGAACCCGCCTGCCGATGCAGGGGACGCAGGTTCGATTTCTGGTCCGGGAAGACTCCACCAGCCGAGGGGCATCTAAGTCTGAGCCACCAGGAAGAGGAGCCCCCCATGCTCAACGCAACTAGAGAAAGCCCGCACGCAGCAAGGGCGATCAGAAGTCAAAAATAAATTTAAAAAAGAGTCAAAAGACTGAGGTCAGAAATCTCACGCCCCTCCCCACCCCACTCCTGTGAACACAGCAAAGCCCTGCTGATTGTTCTCTTACCCTCCAGTTTCTGACGTGCTTACACCGTTATTTCACGTCTGTACGTTCTGATGGGTTACTGACTTCTGACTGAGCTGCCTTCCTTCCTGCAGGCTTCTCTCCCCCACACGGTCTTGGCACAATTCTCGGTCTAATCCAAAGTACGGAGTGTAGTGGTAGCGCTTCCTCGCTCACTGTGTTTCCTTTGCTTGCTCGCTCACTGTTTTATGTGCCTGTTAACAATTCCTTGCCCGACTCTAGATAATTATTCCTGGCAAACACCCCACACACAGCCAAACGCAGGGGCTGCGCTCACACCCCATGGATCTCTGAGGGTCGTGCCCTGCCCCCCGGCGCCCCACAAATGTCTCCCCGTGTCTCCGTGGGGCTGGAGGGACCCAATCTTCCATCCGTGTGCCCCCTGGTGTCCGCGTGCATGGCGGCAGAGCCCACCCTCTATGAGCCGGAGCCTGATGACAAGCGCCTGATTCTACCTCGCTCAGGACAGCTGGCTGAGCTGGGTATAGGATTCCAGGCGGGGGACCCTGAATGCACTGTTCCCATCTTCCAGCTGCCAGCGCTGTGCTGAGAAGTCTGAGGTCCTGGTTCCTCGTCCCTTGAATGTGGCCCATTCTTATCTCTGGAAGCTTTGCGATCTTCTCTGAAATTTCACAGTTAAGTGCTTCAGCCAGGTCTCTTATTCGTGGTGCCTGGAGGCACACTGAGGCACGAGGGGGCCTTTAACTCAAGCTCCAGTCTGGAAATCCTGACTTCCAGTAACTTTCTCCTGCTGTCGCTATTCCCTCTTTCTGGAACTCTGAGATCTTCTACTTTTCCTACCTCTTTGCTCCCACTTGTCATCAATTTGTAACAATTTCTGTTCCACTTTCCGGGACATTTGCTCTGCTTCACCATCCAAACCTCACAGCTGAGTTTTAAAAATTTCAGCTACAATGTTTTTAATTCCAAGAGTTCTTTCAGGATCCTTACTTGCTCATTCCTGGTGTGACTGCTTTCTTCACCAAGAGCGTACCTGACTTCACTCTCTTACAGTGGAACAGAGTCAAGAGTGCCAGGGTGGTTCTTTTTTTAGGTTTTCTTCTGCTCTGCACATTGTGTTGGATTCTGCTGAGTGCCTTTTGCTGCTTTTTGTCTCCTTTTGGCAGGTCTCTGTCCTTCCTGTTGGGAGATGCTAAGATCTGGAGACCTTGAGTCCACCCACAGGTGAGAACAAGCCCCAGGACACAGCTCTCTGCGGTGAACGCGCCTACTGACCGCAGGGCCTCACATGTTTGAGTGCAGCCCAGCCCAGCACCCTCACAACTATGACAGCAGATGCCCGTGTGGGAGCATTTCTAAGTCTTCGCTTTGGGGTCAATTTCTCCAGAGGAGACGCCTCCACTCTCTGCCCTGCTGGACCACAGGCATCCCAGAAGAGCCGAGCAAGAGGGTGACGTTGTGGTCTTCACCTGATGTCCATTTCCGACTCAGCACTGTATCCCACCCTATTGCTGTGTGTGACAGTCCCAACTCCACGGCCTCTCTGGACCCACTTCCCCCAAAGAAACCTGCCTGTCTTTGCAACAGCCTCCTGCCTTCAAACTCCTCCAAGGGGCACAGTGTACGACTCCTGGGCCCTGCAGTGAAAGGGTCCACGTACCTGCTGCCCTCTCCTCTGCTGGCATTAGGTTCTCTAGCTGCTAAGTCAGCTAACATTGAGCTTCCGAAATCCACAGTCATCGCACTCCTCCTCCCAGGGGCTCAGAGCTTCCTACTCCTGGTCATCATGTAATGAGGTCTGAAGAGGACACAGGGACGAGCACCTGTGCTCAGTCCACCCCGTGGGCGCTCTGCAGGCACCGGACACAAAGGTGCCACAGCTGGGGTCAGTATAGCTCCCCCAGGAAAACAGAAAACCTCCCGGAACCCTCCTCCTCTATGGGAAGAAGGCATTAAGCCACTGGAGGAGGGGCAGCAAAACCTGCTGCTCCGCCCCAACCCCAGGTGCTGTGAAGACCCACCGTGGCTGGACACTGGGTGAAAGAAAAGAGCTCTGGCCCTATGGGCAGGGCAGAGCCCGTCCCTGGGATCCGAAGACCCCAAACGCAGAAAGAGCAATGTGAGACTCTTTCCCGCACAAGACCCACCATCAAGGCAGAGTTGGCAGCCACTGGAGGGCATCACTGAGAAAGTTCCATCAAGACCAAGAAACCCAGAGCCTACCTAAGGCTGCAGCTGGACCAGGCAACGCCCTCAAAACCCTCCTCTCTCAGCCAGTAACAGAGCAACAAGTACCAGCTGTCCACCCTTGAGGGAGGGGACAGGGTATGGGGAGAAACCCCTCTTAAGATTCAGACCAAATGCTGAAGGTAGGGCTGGGAAAGACTGCAGGCAAAAGATTGGGGCAGCAGAGGATGAGATGGTTAGATGGCATCACTGACTCAATGGACATGAATCTGAGCAAACTCCGGGAGACAGTGGAGGAAGCCCCTTGTGCTAACCAGTAGGTCCAAACACAACCTAGCACCTGGACAACAGGACAGGAACACTGGGGAAAGGGCCTCAGCACGAGCCCCGCCACGCGAAGCACAGCTGATGCTACGGGGTTAACACTCAAGCGACCAGAGAGATAACAGAACTCAGACACAGCCCAGTTCCTACCAGATTGACTCAGTGCCTACACTAATGGCCTGCCAAGAAGAGACAGGCTGATTTCAAAGCATCAATACAAATTGAGTCATTTCCTAGGCAGGTTGATAAGAAGTCTAGGGGTCCCCAAGGAGAGAGGGGTCTGGAATTCTCAAGGAGGAAGAAAGGACAAACTTTTTCCTCTACATTCCTTAGGATTATAGAGTGCCTGATGAACTATGGACAGAGGTTCGTGACATTGTACAGGAGACAGGAAGCAAGACCATCCCCATGGAAAAGAAATGCAAAAAAAGCAAAATGGCTGTCTGGGGAGGCCTTACAAATAGCTGTGAAAAGGAGAGAAGCGAAAAGCAAAGGAGAAAAGGAAAGATATAAGCATCTGAATGCAGAGTTCAAAAGAATAGCAAGGAGAGATAAGAAAGCCTTCCTTGGCGATCAATGCAAAGAAATAGAGGAAAACAACAGAACGGGAAGGACTAGAGATTTCTTCAAGAAAATTAGAGATACCAAGGGAACATTTCATGCAAAGATGGGCTCGATAAAGGACAGAAATGGTATGGACCTAACAGAAGCAGAAGATATTAAGAAGAGGTGGCAAGAATACACAGAAGAACTGTACAAAAAAATCTTCACAACTCAGATAATCATGATGGTGTGATCACTCACCTAGAGCCAGACATCCTGGAATGTGAAGTCAAGTGGGGCTTAGAAAGTATCACTATGAACAAAGCTACTGGAGGTGATGGAATTCCAGTTGAGCTATTTCAAATCCTGAAAGATGATGCTGTGAAACTGCTGCACTCAATATACCAGCAAATTTGGAAAACTCAGCAGTGGCCACAGGACTGGAAAAGGTCAGTTTTCATTCCAATCCCAAAGAAAGGCAATGCCAAAGAATGCTCAAACTACCGCACAATTGCACTCATCTCACACGCTAGTAAAGTAATGCTCAAAATTCTCCAAGCCAGGCTTCAGCAATATGTGAACCATGAACTTCCTGCTGTTCAAGCTGGTTTTAGAAAAGGCAGAGGAACCAGAGATCGATCGAATTGCCAACATCTGCTGGATAATTGAAAAAGCAAGAGATTTCCAGAAAAACATTTATTTCTGCTTTACTGACTATGCCAAAGCCTTTGACTGTGTGGATCACAATAAACTGTGGAAAATTCTGAAAGAGATGGGAATACCAGACCACCTGACCTGCCTCTTGAGAAACCTGTATGCAGGTCAGGAAGTAACAGTTAGAACTGGACATGGAACAACAGACTGGTTCCAAATA
>NW_011494756.1:581715-582260 GCF_000754665.1 Bison bison bison | reverse complement strand
GCTGGAAGAAGCACAAGCTGGAATCAAGATTGCTGGGAGAAATATCAATAACCTGAGATATGCAGATGATACCACCCTTATGGCAGAAAGTAAAGAAGAACTAAAGAGCCTCTTAATGAAAGTGAAAGAGGAGAGTGAAAACGTTGGCTTAAAGCTCAACATTCAGAAAACTAAGATCATGGCATCTGGTCCCATCACTTCATGGGAAATAGATGGGAAAACAGTGGAGACAGTGTCAGACTTATTTTTCTGGGCTCCAAAATCACTGCAGATAGTGATTGCATGCATGAAATTAAAAGACGCTTACTCCTTGGAAAGAAAGTTATGACCAACCTAGATAGCAATTCAAAAGCAGAGACATTACTTTGCCAAAAAAGGTCAGTCTAGTCAAGGCTATGGTTTTTCCTGTGGTCATGTATGGATGTGAGAGTTGGACTGTGAAGAAGGCTGAGCGCTGAAGAATTGATGCTTTTGAACTGTGGTGTTGGAGAAGACTCTTGAGAGTCCATTGGACTGCAAGGAGATCCAACCAGTCCATTCTGAAG
>NW_011494756.1:573950-581615 GCF_000754665.1 Bison bison bison | reverse complement strand
GAGAGTCCATTGGACTGCAAGGAGATCCAACCAGTCCATTCTGAAGGAGATCAGCCCTGGGTGTTCTTTGGGAGGAATGATGCTAAAGCTGAAACTCCAGTACTTTGGCCACCTCATGCGAAGAGTTGACTCATTGGAAAAGACTCTGATGCTGGGAGGGATTGGGGGCAGGAGGAGAAGGGGACGACAGAGGATGAGATGGCTGGACGGCATCATTGACTTGATGGACGTGAGTCTGAGTGAACTCTGGGAGTTGGTGATGGACAGGGAGGCCTGGCGTGCTGCGATTCATGGGGTCGCAAAGAATTGGACAGGACTAAGTGACTGAACTGAACTGAATGTATCCTGCCTGAGCACAGTCTCTGGATTAAACCTTCTGGCTAATTCTGTTATCTTAAAATGTAAGTTAAGGAGTAGGTCTGGTGAGGTCTTTACAACCTCCAGACATTCTTTGGATTCACTGGAGAGTGTATAACTCCACTGCTAACACTAGCAAGCGGGTACTCTTTCTGCCCCCTTCTGATGTCTATGTCAGAAGCTTTGTCTATCTCCTTTACACTTTAATAAAACATTATTACACAAAAGCTCTGAGCGATCAAGCCTCGTCTCTGGCCCCAGATTGAATTCTTCTCCTCCGGAGGCCAAGAATCCCAGCGTCTTTTCGAGGTTCAGCAACAACCTTTCAAAATGATTCCAGTCTCTAATGCTGGCACAGTGTCCAGCATTCAGTCAAAGAGTAGTACACATCAAAAAAAAAAAAAAACCACCAAAAAAAAAATCCCAGTGAGGAGACAATCAACAGAATCAGACTCAGAGGATATTAAAGGATTCTGTCTCAAATGTTGAAGGATTTCATGGAGAAGATGGACAACAAGCATAAACAGATGAATATTTCAGCAGAGAGATGGAAACCACAATGGAAATGCTAGAGAAAAAATAAAAACACAATAATGGAAATATAGAATGCTTTCAGTGGGCCCATCAGTATACCTGATGCAGTGGAAAGGTCAGTCAACCTGAAGACTGACCAACAGAAGTTACCCAAACTGAGATGCAAAGAGAGAAACAGGGTGAAAAAGTAGAATGTCCAAGAGCTATAGGACAGTATCAAACCATCTAACACACATGTAATTGGCATCTGAAAAGAAGAAGAGAGAATGCAACCAGAAATAGTTGCAGTGGTGACTGAGAATTCTTCCAAAATAAGGAAAGGCATCAAAGCACAGCACTGAGATGCTCAGGAACCCCAGCAGAATAAGCATCCTCCTCCCCTAAAAATATATATATATCTGGACACCTAATATCCAAGCGCTGAAAACCAAAGACAAAGAGAACATCTCAAAGGCCACCAGAAGGGGAAAAAAAGATCCATTCCAAAAGGAACAAAGAATTTCAGCTGACTTTTCAGCAGAAGTGATGTGAGCCAGCAAACAACGGCATGGCACCTCTGAAGTCCTGAGAGGTGGGAGCGGGGGGCACAGGAGGATGCTCAGTCCCACAGTGAACAGATGAGAGGCGTTCTGGAAACAGAGGTCCACATCAGGTAATCAGAGGGGAGGGAAAGGGAGAGGAAGGGAAGGGAAGGCAGGAGCACCCCAGACAGAGGCAGCCAGGCTGGAGGGAAGGACAGCCAGTGTGCTCACCGTGCTGGTGAGTAAGGGCAGGACAGCTGACCACCAGAGGACGGCTACGGGGTGGACTTCACCGCTGCCTGAAGGCCATGGCGGATTTGGGGGAGAGATCGAACCCTCGAGGGCATGCTCTGGCGTTCCTAAGAGGTCACTTTGGCTGCAGAGTGAAAGGTGAACCCAGGAGGTAGGCCACACAACAGTCCAGGTAAGAGAGGAAGGCTCCCGAGACTGCAGCAGGGCCAAGAGGGGTGGGCAGGTTTGAGCACTTCCTGGGGGGAGGAGCCACAGAAGCACAGTAAGGAGGTGCATGTGGGGGCGGGGGATGGCAGTCCTCACTGCCTCGGAGGAAGCAGAGGTAAGGAGCCCCGTGAGACCCTGGAGCTCAGAGGGGGCTCGGGGCCTCCTCCTAATTCCACGAGTGTCAGCAGATGCTCGTCCCAGTGGCCCTGCTCTTGTCTTCCTCCAGAACCTTGTGGGTTCCTCTGGAGGCTTTCATTCCAGGTCTCATAGGGTGATGAGAAGACTGCTGCCCCAGCTAACCCTGGCTCTTGGGACCAGCCACCTCCTTCCCCAAAGCCAAGCCCTCTCGAGTATGGGCGAACAGCTGGAGTCAGAGCAAAGAGAAGGAAGAGGGAGGAGGCAAGGGAGAGGGAGGGGAAGGACAGAGGAAGGTGACAAGTCATCTGGAACCAAGCCTCTGGGGATGTCTTCAGGGAAGCGGGTAAGCAGGTGCTAGCTGGGGGTCACTCATCACCCTGGAGCTGGAAGGCAGGGATGCTGACTCTGATCTTGGCACAAACGCGAGCTCAGGGTGGGTGGCGAGTTCCTCCCCAAAACTTCCTAGCCTGCTTCCAGACCTGGATTTGAGGGCAGTCTCCTCCCCAGGCTGGGGGAACATGATAACCATCCCTGGAAACCTGGGAGCATCCAGCCCAGAACCGAGGCCAGGTCACTGCTGTCCCTCTGTCCAGGTCTTCTGGGGCTGGCTCCTCCCCACCGTCCACAAACCTGCATCCTCGGGTGCTGACACCGCCCTTGCCCCTCAGGGGGCCTGTTTCTATCCGAGAGAGGCAACAACAAAGAACACGAAGCTGCTCCGAGGCTCAAACACGATGGACGGGGAGGCCCCACCAACTCTCACGGCCAGGTCCCGCCACCTCCTCCATGCAGCCCCCCTGCAACCCTCCTCCTCAGAGCCCCTCTTCCTGGGCCCCTGACCTGACCCCCGAGAATAAGCACCCTGGCCCGTCGGGCAGCTGTCAGCATTAGGAGCCTGGCTTTCCAGTGTCCAAGTGAGCTCCTTGAGGGCTGCGTTCACAACACTCCCTGCGCCCATCTCCCGGGCCTGGGGACGCTCTCAGCCAAAGATCATCCAGCCTAGGGCCTGTGGGGCCCCCCGCCCCAGGGGGGGTCTTAATGCTTAAGACTTACGTGAACCCATCAGGTCTAATCCTCTCATTTTTCAAGAGCAAATTGAAGTCACACAGTGATAGGGCTGGAGTTGGGCCAGGCTCTCCCATCCCCCCGGGAGTGACTCACTGCCCCCTGCCTCCCACCAGTGACCAGAGAACGGGGGTGCACTTCAAGACGGGTGGGAGCCAAAGGAAAGAAAAACCAGGAGCGGGGATGCCCAGGTCGAGCCAAGGAGCACATTCCAGAGCCCACGTGATCTCCACGGCTTCGCGGACAGACGTCGCCCAGACAAGATTGGATTTAACACCGGACACCCTGGGCTTCCCTCATGGCTCAGTCAGTAAAGAAGTCACCTGCAATGCAGGAGACCCCGGTTCGATCCCTGGGTCAGAGAGATCCCCTGGAGAAGGAAATGGCAATCCACTCCAGTATTCTTGCCTGGAGAATCCCATGGACAGAGGAGGAGCCTGGTGGGCTATAGTCCATGGGGTTCCAAGAGTCGGACACGACTTAAAAACTAAAGAGAGAGAGAGAGAGAGAGAGAGAGAGACCCTGGGACCAGAGGCTGTAAGAAAGAAGGACCGTCAACACTGGACAGCGAGGAGGGTCCCCGGACACTGAAGGCACCGGGGCTCCCACCGTGGGGTCACAGCGAAAACTGGCGCCGTCCCGCAGGACCTCCATGACGATGCAAACAGCTAAAGCCCTGCTGTCCAGCGCGATGACCACTAGCCACGTGCAGCTCCTGAGCTTGTGGAGTGTGGCCAGTGCTACTGAGGAACTGAATCCCTATAATTTTATTTCAATTCCTTAAACTTCGATACCCCCCTGGGAACTAGAGGCTCCCGAATTAAGACAGCACAGTCCTAACCTGTCACCTGAGCTCCAATGTCAGAAACACAGAAAAGTTCTAGAAGTACTGGAGTACTGTGGAGAGGAGCAGGGTCCGATTGTTATGACCTCTCCCATCAGACGTTCCCCACCAGAGGAGGCAGGGTGGACAGGGGCTCTGGGGCCACCTGCAAGTTCACGATGACCCCCCCCAAGGGGTCCCTTGGGTCCACACTGGAGCCGTCCGTCCCCTGGCAGACACAGCACTCACTGAAGACAGGCACCCAGCGGGACTTTTCTCTGCACGCCCAGCCCCAAGGAAAGGTCTGGGCGCCACGGGTGCTCAGGGAGTGAAAGCTGGCATTGACGACACCCTGCCCTCTGCTTATGGCACATCCGGTCCAGGCAGAAGCCCCGGCTCATCACCCCACTCATCCTCATCCGCCTCCAGCAAGGCGCTGAGGCGGCCTCTCCCATCCTTGAGGGCAGCACAGCTCAGGCCGGTAGTCTCACCTGCCCAGGGCCAGCCAGCAGGTGAGTAGCACAGCTGCGCTCAAACGCAGGCTCCAAAGCCAGGCTCTCAATGTCCAAGCCAGAGCCTCCTGCAGACCCACTCCTGGTGGGGAGGAGGAAGCAGGGAGGCGGGGACAGGAAAGGAATGGAATCGTGAGGTGGGCCGACTGAAGTCCCCGTGGCCCGGGACTCAGAACTCTGACAAAACCCCTAAAACCCTGAAGCATCCTGAGACTTCCACCCCAGGGCAGGGGAGAGAAGGTGGGATCCTCCCTCCTCCTTGGGGCCTGAGTCCAGCTCCCTCCTCCAAAGGGGCAGGGGCGAAACTGGCTGTGGACCAGAGGACAGATCAGACCTGACTGTCCCTCAGCTGCTGTGTGACTCTGAGCTAGTTCCTGCCTTCTCTGAGCCTCTGGATTGACACGGCAGAGCGCCGGGCACACGGGATTCGCCAAGGGGCCACTTCACCACTCCGAGGGCCCAGGCAAACTACACCTGGCCTGCGTTCAAAGTAACAGCCCCTTCAAGGGCCCGGGAGCAGAAGCTGCCTCTGTGACTGCGTGGTTCACCATGTGGATTTCACAGCAGGGGAATCACCTGAGGGCAACTGCCCGGGGTGGGGTGGGGGACCCAAGGGAACCCAGATCCTGCCCCCAGGCAGCTCCTCCTGCCACACCAGATGCCACTGGAGAGGACCTCCAGGGTGTGCCGTCTTTGGTTGAGTGAAAACTAGATATGGGGGACCAATTCTTCAGGCCCCTCTGGGATCATTTTGAGTAATGAACTTTACAGGCAGTGGGGGCTGAGAGGACATGGGACCTCCAGAAGCACTGGTCTCAGCAAGGTCGTCCTTCCTGAGAAAACGTCTCACTTTTCCTGTCACCACCCCACGACATGGACAAGCAGGGTGGGCTGGGTGAAGGCTAAGAACCAGGAGGAAAGCAAAAAAGGAACAGCAGATACTGGTCTACACAAACCCGTGACACTCTGCTGCTGCTTCATCCCAGGCCTGCCGTCAGCTCAAACAAGCCTCGTCCCAGGCACTTGAGCTTGGGCGAGCCACTTCACCTCCCAGAGTTTCTGTGTCGGACTTCTGAAATGGAGACCACCTCTGGTCAGAGAGGTCTGCAGACAGCTTACTGCCATGAACACAGGCCTTTGTAAGTGACAAAGCACGGAGCATGGCAGGTCGTCAGCTGAGCGCTACTAATGTCCTTTCCCTCTGGCTCACACACAGTTGGAACAAGGGCATCTTCAGGCTGCCCGTGCACATGCTCAGTCGCTTCAGACGTGTCCAGCTCTCTGCGACCCCATAGACTGTAGCCCGCCAGGGTCCTCCGTCCATGGGATTCTCCAGGGAAGAATACTGGAGTGGGTCGCCATTTCCTTCTCCAGGGCGGGTCTTCCCTACCCAGAGATCAAACCCGAGTCTCCTATATTGGCAGGTGGATTCTTTGCCATTGAGTCACCAGGGAAGCCCTTAAAATGGGTTTGTGTTGTTCAGTCGTGTCCGACTCTTTGCAACCCCATGGACTGTAGCCCGGTGGGCTCCTCTGTCCATGGGATTCTCCAGGCAAGAATACTGGAGGGGGTTGCCATGCCTTTCTCCAGGGGATATTCCTGACCCACGGGTCAAATCCACATCTCTTACGTCTCCTGCATTGGCAGGCAGGTTTTTTTTTTTTTTTTACCACTAGCACCATCTCAGGCTGCCCGGTCCGCAGGTAAAAGGCAAAAGGAGCCAGCAGGGGGCAGATGGAGAAACAGTAAGGGCCTGGAAAGACCATAAGGGGAAAAATAATTTTAAGCTTTGAAAAGGAGGCTCTTTCAGGCTGTGTGCAAAGGGACCCCACACCAGGATCTCTGGCCGAGCTGGGTTCTCTGTTTCCGAAGGGAAGAGCCAATCTTTGCTCTCCTTCTGAGAGGAAACTCAGAAGGACATGTTTTTATCCTTGAAAGATGCAAGTTACAAACAAGATGTGAGGTTTGGTTATCCAGAAAACTTCTTTAAACTAACACCTCATTCCCATCAAGGTGCCCAGTCACGTCCCTACAGAACCCCAGCAGGCCTCCAACACTGGGCCCGTCTAAAGCCTCCCCACAAGCTTCAGGGCCGTGCCTTTCAAGCAAGCTCTATGCCCGGGGCCTCCCCAGCCTGCCAGCGGCCCAGCTTCTCAGCCACCATCTCCTGCTCACGAAATGGAGGGGTGTAACAGAGAACCACAACTGTCCATCTGCCACTCCAAAATCCTCAAGGGTGCCCACATTTTTCATAATTCAGAGGTAGGCAGACCCTGCCCTAAACAGACAGGAGGCCATTTTCAGCCTTCAGTGATCCCACATAACAGGAGGGAAGCGAAGTGCTCTCCCGCCCACACCCAGCTGGGGGTCTTATATATATGAATGACATCCCTGGCTCTAAAATCTGACCAATTGTGAATCCCCACACTTCCTTTCCTTCTTTCCAAAGACAGCCCAGCAGTGCCTCCAGACTCCTCTCCACCCCTCCACTCACAAGCCCCTTCCTCAGCCTTCCTGGGAGGACCAGGCCTACCCCCTGGGCATCTGGGACCCTGCGCAGCAAGGACAGCCAAGCCTACGGGCTGTCCCAGCAACCTGCCAGCCTGTTCCTCCGACCACGCGGCCTCAAGGCCACCACCCCGGACACCAGGCCAAAGACGCACTGCACTGTCTGGGTTCAGAGCAGTGAATCCCTCTCTCTTCAGGACAGCGGCAACAACGGAAACCCGCAGGAATGTTCAAACAGGAAAGTTGCCCCTTTTCCCTACAAACCTCAGAAGAGGCACTACATCAAAAATCTCTTACATCAGGTCCTGGACACATGCACACCCGCCTGGCCTTAAATCTCAGCTCCTCCTGCTCAGCAGCTGTGTGACCTTGGGCGAGCAACCTCCCCTCTCTGAGCCTCAGTGCCCACCATAGAGTGGAAGTGGGAACGATCACCTGGACTTCACACAGCAGTCATGAAAGTGACATCCTAATGCTAGGAAATGTGACTGCCCTGGGTCCCAGACGCCAAGATATACCAGGGTGAAGGAGGCGGCCCTGAATCAGGGGGGACGCATTGGACACTGCACTCTGGGCACGGGCCAGTCCCATCCCCCAGCCAGTGCCCACGCAAGGAAATGAGGGAAGCACGCAGCCCTGACGCCCCGTTTCACCCCCTCCCCAAGATCATCACCAGGACTTGGCGCTCATCAAAGGGCTGAACCGAACCCAAGAACAGAGAGGTTGAGTGACTGTCCAAGGTCACACA
>NW_011494756.1:567719-573248 GCF_000754665.1 Bison bison bison | reverse complement strand
GGCGTGGATGCGGGCACGACGTCATGGCCCGAGCCCCGCCCCAGCCACCCCTCGCCCACCCTCCCTGAGGGCCGTCCAAGACCCCTCCCCCGCCCTCCTCCAGGCCGGTAGCCCGCATCACCTTCATCACGCATATGTTAACCAACCCAGGGATTCCAGCGATTTTGTCCTTCAGCAAAGCTTCAACACAAACTCAATAAACACTGCAACTAGCAATGACCCAAGAGATTCATTCATCGTTCATTCAACAAATATTTAGGGAGCCTCTGATCTGTACCTGCCACGGGTCGAGGGTCCAGACCAGTGATACTGGCAAGAGCCCAGCCCCCTTGGAGCTTACATCTGTGAATAACCAAGACAATTTCAGATCAGAATAAGACCTGTGAATCACACGCTTACAATATCCTGAGAGCAGGAAAGGGTTAAATCTGTTAACTGAAGATTTCCAGGGCCCACCCCAGAACTCATGAGACCCAGGACCCTTGGGGTAGTGCTCCACAAGTCTGTATTTAAAATATACTTCTTAGGCAGACTACAATTAGAGAACAACTGAATTCTATAGAGGTTTTAGAACAACCCCTCATCCATTCACTCAAGAAACACACACAGGCAAAGCTCGTTTTATTGTGCTTTGCAGATGCTGTGCTGTTTACAAATAGAACATTTGTGACCATCTTGCATTGTCAAATGATAGTTAGCAATTTTTAGCAATAAAACATTTAATTAAGTCACTGTACATTCGTGACTTTTTTTTTAAGAAACAATGCTATTGCACAGGTTCAGTGTCCCTGACTGTGAAAAGGGAATGATACTCTCTACTTCTAGGTACTGCAGTTGAGAGGACAGAGACAATTATACCAGCAAGAATTCAGAGCTGTGGGACTTCCCTGGTGGTCCAGTGGTTGAGACTCTGCACTCAATGCAGGAAACCCAGGTTCGATCCTCGGCCAGGGAGCTAGATCCCACATGCCACACAAAGATCAAAGATCCCGCAAGCTACAACTAAGACCCAGCATAGCTAAATAAATAAATTAATTAATTTAAAAAAGAATCCAGAGCAACGCAGGTGGATAGGACCTACCTTCTCTCTCTCCTTCTTCCCCAGGATTGAGACACTCACAGTCTGGCAAGGGGGACATTGGCCATGTGTACATGGTGGATGAAATGTGCAAAGAGAGCATTAACTCTGATTCAGGGGGCTTGAGGATGTCTTTACAAAAATGCAAGAGAAGATCCCAAATACCAAGATATCGTTAAGAACAATTAGGTAATGGCACAAAGACAGGCAGCCAAAGGCTGGAGGAACTGAGCAAATAAACGAGCTGGTGTTTCAGGTGAGGGTCTCACTATGGAAGAGCAAGGAGGAACCCCGTCCTTTTAGATTAGAATCTAAGCTATTTCATGAATTTATTATTTATTTTAAAAATCTATTCCTTATCTTTGCTGAAAAGGCCTTTAAGCACTGTATTCCAGCAAAACCAGGCAGAGCCAGCGCCCAGATCTTGGTTTCTAAATACTTCCCCACAAAAAGGAACCAGAGTTTCTCAGAGAGAAGGCCACTTCCAGGGCTGGGCAAAGATACAAGATGAGCCTAAAATATCTTTGGGGCAGAAGAAGAAACCATTAAAAATGATGGGGCTAGGTCAAAAGAACACAGGAGCTAGCTTGAAATTAGGAACAAATTAACACTTTGTACCTATTAGACAAGAATTAGAAACAACTCAAATGTCCATCAACATTAGACTGGATAAATTGTGATATATTCATACAATGGAATTCTTACTATACAGTGATTTAAAAAAGAACGATTGGTGTATGCAACAATATAGGTGAATTTCACAGTCAAAATGATGAACAAAAGAAGCTAAACATAAAAGGTGGTATGTTGGATGACTCTATTCATATACAATTCAAGGACGGACAAAACTAATCTATGATCAGAGGTCAGAAAAGTGTTCAATTTGAGGCAGCAGAGGGGGTTGACTGGGCAAAGACACAAGACTACCCTCCAGAGTATTGGAAACATTGTGTTAATGTCTTGCTTTTAGTGATGGTCACATGATGATATAAACATAAATACAGATGAACAGATGTGGATATAAATTTAGATGCGGACTCCATACCACATTAAAGGTCCCAAATCACTTACATGGTTTTCCCACCAAAAATTCATAACCTGGATCTAATAAATCAGGACAGAATACAAAACCGAAGGAAAGGAACAGTCTGTGTAACAACTGACCTGTACTCTTCAAAAATGTCAATGTCATGAAAGACAAAAAAAAGTTGAAAGAACTTGTTCTAGATAAAAGGACTAAAGATAATTGAAAAGGACATTCTTGGGGCAATTTGCAACATATGAATGTGGACTCTTGATAAGCTGGTAATATTGTATTATTGTAATATAATATTGACAGAATCTCCTGGTGGCTCAGCAGTAAAGAACCCACCAGCAGTGCATGTGTGCATACTCAGTCACTTTAGTTGTGTCTGACTCTTTGCCACTCCATGGACTGTAACGCACCAGGCTCCTCTGTCCATGGGATTCTCCAGGCAAGAATACTGGAGTGGGTTGCCATGCCCTCCTCCAGGGGATCTTCCTGACCCAGGGATCAAACTGATGTCTCCTGCATCAAAGGTGGATTCTTTACCACTGAGCCACCAGGGAAGCCCTCACCTGCAGTACGGGAGACGTGAATTTGACCCCTGGGTTGGGAAGATGCGCTGGGGAAGGAAATGGCAACCCACTCCAGTATTCTTGTCTAGGAAATCCCATGGACAGAGGAGCTTGGCAGGTTACAGTCCATGGGGTCACAAAAGAGTCAAACATGACCAGGTGACTAGGCGGCATTGTATTAATTTTAAATTTCATGAACTTTAAAACTGTACTGTGGATATGTAAGAGAATGTTCTTTTTCTTAGAGGGAGATGCTGAAGTATTTGGGAGTGTAGAATTCTGTCTGCAACTTATTTTCAAATAGTTCTATGAAACAACACAATTATAACACGAATGTGTACACATACATTGAAAGAGAAGAAAATGTGGCAAATGCTACAACTGGTGAATGTAGGTGACAGTGCATATTCGCTGTTGTCTTCTTTTTCTATCACTGCTATAGTGAATTACCACAAACTTGGGGGCTTTAAAACAATACATATTTATTATCTTACGGTTCCGTAGATTGTATATCTAATGTGGGTGTCACTGTGCTAAAATCAAGGGTGTTGGCAAAACGCCATTCCTTTCTGGAGGTTAAGGATGAAGCCAGTTTTCTGCCTTTTCCAGCCACTAGAGGCCGCCCGCACTCCTGGGCTCATGGTCCCTTCCTCCCTCTTCAAAGTCAGCAACACTGGGTTTACTGTTTCTCACGTCATTTTACTCTGACATTGACTCTTCTTCTATCTCCCTCTTCCATTTTAAGATCCCTTATAATTATATTAGGTCTTCCCAGCACATAATCCAGGGTAATCTATTTTAAGGTCAGCTGATTAGCAAGCTTAATTCCATCTGCAACCTTAATTACCTTTGACATATAGTCACAGTTTCTGGGAAGACATGGACATCTTTTGAGGGGGTGGAGAGGTGTTATTCTTGCCTACCACAGTTGTATTACTTCTTGAAACTTCTCTTTTGACTTAATTTTTAGAATAGAAATCTAAAGAAAAATCTCTGTTAATATAGAAGAGCCTGAGGACCCTACCAAAAAAGCTACTAGACTGAATAAATGAGTTTAGCAAGCTCATAAGACACAGGACCAGCAAACAAAAATCAAATACCAGCAATAAACAACTGAAAGTTGAAATTTTAAAAATACTGTTTGCAGTATCATCAAAAAACAATAAATGCTTGTGAATAAATCTGAGAAAACATATGCAAGATTCATATAACAAAGCTACGAAACATTGATGAGATAAATTTGTAAAATTTAAAGAAATGGTGACATATATCCTGGTCATCAATTAGAAGACTCAATATTGTTAAGATATAATTATTTCTAATATTTCAAAATTCATCTGTAGAGTCTATGCAATCCCAAGAGAAGTGTCAATGGGCCCTTTTGTAGAAATTAACAAGCCAGTTCTAAAACCTATATAAAAAAGCAAGGTCACTAGACTAGTCAAAACTATTTTCAAAAAGAATAGCAGAGCTGGAATGCTCACAGTACTTGATTTCAAGACTTACTATAAATCTATTTACCTTAAAGCTAGAAATCAAAAGAGTGGGATTGGCATAAGCATAGACATATAGATAAATGGAACAGGACAGAGAATCTAGAAACAGACACAAATATCTGATTGATTGATTTTTGACAAAGGTATCTCTAAAGAGCAAGAAACAGAAGATTCTTACGAGCCGAAAGTGTCCACCAAGTCCTGGTCTTCCCCATGGGTACTGAGCCCCTCTTCTCTAAGGATTAGTAAGAGGCTGGATAGTCTTTTGTCCTGAAGAAACTCTTCCTAAGTAACCTGGATCCGAAGTTCTCTGCCCTGTGAGATACCCAAGGCTGTATAGAGACTGCGGAGCGGCCGCTGGTCGCTGTCCGCGGTGCTGAAAGCGCACAGCTCACCAGATCCTCATGATCGCCCACGGCGGGACTCTGGGTAGACACGACACCCAGTGGCTCTGGTTTTGCTGTTTTATGTTCTGTCTTGATGCATATTTTCCTATTTGTACGGACTATCAAATCTTTAAGATTATGCTGTCTTTTATTAGGGAAATATGCAAACATACGCAAAATATGTCAAACATATGCAAAAATAAAAAGAATAGTAGAATGAATTTCTATGTACCCATCACCCACTGTCAACTGTTACCAACTCAAGTTTCATCAACTCTCACCCACTCCTCCCCACTCAGATGATTTTGAAGCAACTCATGTGTTATGCCATTACTTTAATAAAGACCTCTAAGAGATAAGAACTCTTTGAAATCATATTCCCAATACATTAACACAACTAAAAAGTAATGATTATTCCTTAACATCACCAAATATCCAGTTAGTGTACAGTTTCAGACTTGTGGGTGGGATGCTAAGTTCAGAGGGGTTGAGGTATCTGAGGATATCTAATGAAGCCAAGATTTAGTGCTGGGGCAGAGGTCACCCAATAGCATCTCATGACCCCGGACACAGATGGGCACACACCAGCCTGTTGCCACAGATGACCTTAAGAAAGTCTGAGCCCAGGGTGCTGGCTCAGGCAGATGGTCACACCCACAGAGTGGCCCCTGAGGACACTAGTGCCCAGGAACTACAGGCTTCAATCACATTCCTGCCTAGACAGGTCTAATTCAATACCAGAATTTCTGAAGAAAGTCCTGAGCTTCAATATTTATACCCAGCATTCTAGTGGGCAGACAGGATGGAACCACAGCCTGAACTAGTCTTTTTTTAATGATCCTATTTATTTTAGATTATTTACTGCTAATATTTTTATTTATTTATTTGGCTCCCCTGGATCTTAGCTGCAGCATGTGGGACCCAGTTCCCTGGGCAGGGATTGAATCCAGGCCCTCTGCACTGGGACCTG
>NW_011494756.1:559901-567619 GCF_000754665.1 Bison bison bison | reverse complement strand
TGGAGTCTTAGCCACTGGGCTACCAGGGAAGTCCCCTGACCTAGTCTTGAATGCTAACTCCGTCAATGATTTGCTGTGGGATCAGGTGCTTCACATATCTGAGCCAGACTCCTTGTCTCTTTAACTTACCAGGGGGCACCCCAAACCTGTCTTTACACCTGCAGCCACACTCCTGGAGCAACTTTCTGCCAACCTAGAATCTAGGCTTCCATAAAGACCCAGTTCAAACACCTAGCCCTCTGTGGCTAATCCCCTCCTGGAATCATCTCTCCTCCCCCTGAGCACGGTGGTATTAATTGTCTCTTTTGTGGGAGCTGGAGGCCCTTTAGAAACCAACTAGTCATTTTAAAGGCAAGGAAATGAGGAACTGATGGAGGAAAGAACTTGCTCAGCATTGCACAGCAGGTGCACAAAGAAGCTGTGATTTTTCCAGAGATCCTTCTGCTGCCTGGAGCACACACTTGGGCATTTACAGCTTTACCATTTACCCCAACGCACAGAACCACTCTGCGCTTTGGTTTCCTCGCCCATAAAATGGGGCAGAATAATGCTCACCTCCCAGAGTTGCTGTGAGAATTAACTGAGGTAACTGGATTTGAAAACTGTAAGTGGTGGGCACTTGTGAGGGTCAGACTCCCTATTACCTTCGCAGAAATAGCAATAGAGGAACGTGAGCTCCCTGAGGCGGGGATCTGCCTCGGGCTCAGTTCACACTCAGCAGACGGTTGGCGCTCAGAAAGCCAGGACTGGGAGCTGGAGAGCCACTCACCTTTCTGTCCCACCCTCATGCCCAGACCCTCCTGGATTCTACTCACCCTTCAGTCGCCTTTTGCTTCTCTGCTCTCACCGCCCCCCAATGACTGTGAAATCCAAACAGTGCCCTCCATGCCCCAACCTCTGCCCACCCCACAACCACCTTACTGCCCACAGTGTACCCCTTCACCCCCTCTTCATTCTCAACTCAAGGCCTTTGCAAGCACAGGTCCCCCTTTGCATGTGCTGTTCCCCTTGCTTGCAAAACTCTTCGCCGGCTCTCAAGTCTCATCTCAGACTTCCCCTCCAGTGCCACCTCCTCAAAGAGGCCCTCCAGGACCACCTGGTCCCAGGTTGCTCACCACCCCATCAGTCTCGCCCTTCTGTCTCCTCACAGAACTGCCATTCCTGGAGATGATCTTATTTTTACCTTTTCCTGTTTCCTGTTTAGCATCTGTTCTCATGCCCCAACCAGAATATAAGTTTTGTTCACAGCTGTGTCCCCAGAGCCTATAACTCGTTAAGTCAGATGAATGAATGAATGATGTGCCTCTTGTTCACACATTTATTCCTTGGCTTCTTTTTCTCTCAGGCCTGCCTCCAAGTCTTCATCCTTCCCAGCCCTCCTCAGGCTGAGTGTCTCTTAAGGGCCTGGCCAGGGGCATGGTGTGGGCTCTGCTCTCAGGATGGGAAGAGGAGCAATTCCTGAGAGAGGCTGGAGGAGGGTCTGATGTCCCAGCACCTTCTGTGCCCAAGAGAGGGAGGGGCCAGGCTGGAGGCACTGCTCATCAAAAATCTTTTTAAGGTACACATCATTTTGATATTTGGCAAAACCAATACAATATTGTAAAGTTTAAAAATAAAATAAAAAAAGATATTAAAAAAAAAAAAAGGAACACATCAGGGAGACCTGTGGTGGTGGCAGCCAGGGGCCTTTGGGAACCCCAACAAAAGCACACATAGCTGAGATTCTGAGATTTTAATCCCTCTCTCTCTTCCCACCCTCCCATCTCCTGCTGGGGGTTCCCTGGGGAATAGACCCAGAGGAAGTCAGAGGTCAAGGTTTCTAGAGTGATGCAGAGCATGGAGATTACCCCCCGAGGGCTAGTGCAGGACAGAGAAAGTCAGAAAGGGTCAGAGAGGTGGCAGTCCTCACCCTGACATTTCTATTTGTTCCCTGTTCTGTGCAAGTGAAAGTGTCAGTCGCTCTGTCGTGTCTGACTCTGCGTTACCCCATGGAGCCTGCCAGGCTCTTCTGTCCATGGAATTCTCCTGGCAAAGATCCTGGAGTGGGTTGCCATTTCCTTCTCCAGGGGATCTTCCTGACCCAGGTCTCTTGCATTGCAGGTGGGTTCTTTACTGTTTGAGCCACCAGGGAAGCCAGGGATCTGGTATGCCCATAGCATTTTCTCCACCTTCCCTGAAGTTCTCTGCATGCTGCTCTATGACACACCCAAGCCCTGATTCCCCGAGACGCTGCCCCAAGTCCCCCAAATGGAAATTCCAGAACCAGACATGTGTCTCAGCCCCTGGCTTCCTTCCTCCCTGTGATGAGACAGGAGGATGACCTGGGGTTGTACCAAGAGGCTGTGCCTCACCCAGAAAAGAAGAACCTGAAGACCCAGGAGCGGGGGCTATGGAGAGACTCAGGGGGGCTCTTCTCGCTCCTGGGGGCCACCTGCCCACATGGCCTGGGACAAGAGTCTCTGTCCTCTCCACCCTCCATGTGGCTGACAATTCCAGTGCCCACCCTGGGCTAGGCTCAGGCTCTGAGCTCCAGGAGATGGGTCAGGACTCAAGGACTAGAGGCAGATGTGGGCATGGGACAAGGGCCATGATGGGAGTCAGGGGAGGCCAGTCACTGGGCTGGGCTGGCACGGTCCCCTCAGGCCTGATGGGCAGATCTGGGCTCCTTGGCCAGGTCCTTGGGAGGAGCGGCCTTAGGCTGGAGGGGGCTGGTGACAAGGAGGCTGCAGAGGAAGCAGAAGCCAGCAAAGGCGAATTTTCAGAGCCTGGAACTGGGTGAAGCCCTGGGTTGCTTTTCTCCCAAATTCTGCAATAAACCCTTATCCTGGCCAAGCGGGGGTATCAGGAAGGTTCCAGGGTAGCCGCTCCCTGGGAACACGGTGCCGACTTCCTTGTTTAGCAAATGGTGCCGAGTGGGTGTAAGGGGCAGGGGGTGGAATGCTGGGGTCTCCAGCCAGGAGGGAGGGAAGGTTAGGGAGACCCCACACCAGGCCCGGGGGACGTCTGGAAGGATGGCAGGGGATGTGGCAGAGCAGAGAGACCCACTCATGCCCCGTGACTCAGGCCATCCCTATGGATGAAGGGGGCAGGTGACCCCCCCCAAGACTGATGGATGTGACTGGCCAGCTCCTGCCTCAAGGCCATCCCAGGTCTGGCCCACAGCAGGGACCCAACATGTGTTCCGGGGCTGTACCAACGGGTGGATGGGGACACGGACGATGCGACTGCCCGCCCAGGGTCTGGGGAACCAGCGGCACCTCCCTCCGCCCGTCTCACCCGACCAACCTGAGGAGCTGGTCCTTCGTCCTGGAACAGACCTCGAGGGCCAAGCTCCTCAGCAAGCCTTGCATCCACCACAAGTCGGCGGGCATGTCCAGCAGCCACTCCACCAATCTGGAAGGAGAGGCAACGACAGTGGCCCTGGTCTGTGCCCAGCCTGGCAGAGCCCACCCTCCCCATGGGGCTGGTGCAGAGCTGGGGGCCCCTGCACCCAAGCACCAAGGCTAAGGGAAGGAGGAAGCGGGGTACAGAGCTCCAGGCGCATTGACTGCACTGTAGAGCAGGTCAGCACCTGCAGAGGCACCAGGGTGCGGGGAACGGTCCCCATGGACCATGGACTTGATGGAGACCACCAGGCCCTCAGGGCCATCGACTCCAAAGGGCACAGGTGGGAAGCCCTGGGGTGGAGAGGCCAGGGCCCTGGGGTCAGGCCAGCTTGCACTGCAGCCCCGCTGCCCTATTCATCTGCTGTGTGGTCTAGGCAGGCCAGGGAAACTTTCTGGGCCTGTTTCTCACCAGCCAAGTGAGGACCATCCCCTTACCGCCTCCACGTTTCTATCCCCCCTCCTCCTCCCCAGAACAGCCCCTGCCCTCCACCCTTCATGCCCCTTCATCCACGCTCCTTTAGGCTGCCAGCGGCTTCTTAAACACATCTGAGCCTGGCCTTCCCATGCCCAGCGCCCTCCTGGGACTCCCCACCCAGACCACTCAGGATCAGCAGAGGGCAGTATCACCCAGCTACAGCTGAGAGCACGCCTGGCCAGGCACTTTCTGAGACTCAGGCAGCCCACCGCGCGCACTGCAACAAGCCAAACACGAACTGAACGTCCCCCCTTGTTTCTGGGCCTTCTGCCCCTATTATTGTAACCGGTATGTCGAGTATGTGGTGCTCAGTCGCTCAGCTTTGTCTAACTCTGCAACCCCATGGACAGGAGCTCGCCAGGCTCCTCTGTCCATGAGGTTTTCCAGGCAAGAGTACTGGAGCAGGTTGCCATTTCCTGCTCCAGGAGATCTTCCTAACCCAGGGATCAAACTCCCTTCTCCCTGCATTGGCAGGTGGATCTTTACAACTGAGTCACCAGAGAAGCCTCAAAACATCACCCTGCTTTGGCCAGTAATCAAACCCGGGCCTCCCACCTGGCAGGCGAGAACTCTACCACTGAATCACCAATGCTGTGGTTGAGCCTGTAGTTTACAGAAAAGACCCCTGTGGTCTAGGCTGGTGACTCCATCAACACTCTTACATTGATCTTCTTTTTGTAACTGAAATGGCTAGAATTTGCATTTGTCTTTTTTTTTTTATTTTAACTTGTGGTTGCAGTCTAAAAGCTCTGCATAAGAAAAAGTCCACATCAGCAGAAAGCTGACTCCCAGCTTTGGGTCACCAGCAGTTCAGACAGCAGGGCTGACCCTGTCATGGACTCTGCATGGAGTGGGCCAGAGACAAGTGGCTCGCTATCACAGACCTTCTTCCAGGGAATGGGGAATATTTTAAAAATACAGATCTCTGCATGACACTTTCCTGCCAAAATCCTCCACGGCCTTCCTGTAACCATCAGGATAAAGACCACACCCCTCACCTGGCCACAGACCCCTGTGTGTCTAGCCCCTGCCAGCTTCCTCAGCTCCATCTTGTACACACTCCAGATTTTGGCTTCAGCCACACTAGCCTCCCTTTCTGCTCTTCTGATGAGCTTTACTCCCTCTGCCTTCTGCCCCAGGACCTCTGCACATGCTGCTCCATCCTTCTTGGCCTAGTGGACTCCTACTCATCCTTACTCATCAGATTATAGCTCAGAAGTTACCTCCTCTAAACAGCCTTTCCTGATCACATAGCCACTCTTGCGAGCTGCTCCAGTTCACAGCCACTGTACACCTCTCCTAGGAATCCATAGCCACTGTCGATCTCTCTAGGTATCCGCAGGCACAGCCGGATGGCACAGATAAATACGTGATGATCGGTGGGCTGTGATCGCCAGAAGGTCAGGGCTGGGTCTCGGTCAGTCCTGCCTCCCGGCCCCCAGACAAGGCCTGACCCTCAATAACTGTTGGTGGAATGAATGGACAAACAACAGGGAGTGATCCATGAACCAGCAAAGTCAGATGGTTAGTGAGGGCCTATCCACAGCCAGTCTGCTCTGGAAAGGCCTCGTTTTACAGAAAAGGAATCTGGGGCCCAGAGAGGTCAAGATACCTGGCCTGGGCCACACAGTTAATCTGAGGCAGACCAACCCCTAGAGCTACCCTCAGAAAGAACTCGTTTCCTCTGAGGCTCTGACAGGTGCAACAGTGGACCAAAGATCCTAGAGGCAGGGAGGTCCAGGCTGACCACGAGGCCCCGTTTCCGGTGGACTAAAGTCACAGCTGTTACCCAGCCACCCCATCAGTCCTGTCTTCCAAAGGAGACCAAGACTCCTCAGGGCCTGCAGCCAGCGTCAGGCAGTTTGGGGACACCAGCCCTGCTCTGCCCCTCGCCCCAGTGCCCCAGTGACCTTCCTGCCATGGGCACCAGTCTCAACGGGTCAGACCCTTCCCAGGACCCCTGGCCACGCCTCACCTTCTGCTCCGGAAGTAGACGTACTCAAAGGGCAGCAGCAGGTACGTCAGCGCCCACCCAGGCCCTGAGCGGCAAAAAGAGGCCCAGGCACTGGGGTCCCGCCTGCAGGCTTTCTTCAGTGCTACGAGAGAGGCCACGGTTGCCCCTCACCCCTCCGGCCACCCCCTCAAGGTCACCCTTAGGGAAGACAGCCCGAGCCCCGTCTCTACCTCCCACGGCCCACAGAGGACGCCCCCACTCCCAGCCAATCTGCAGGGGAAGCAGCTGCATTGATGGAGCCCGGCCCAGGCTCCCTCGTTAGTCCTAAAACGGCAGAGTGTGCCCCTTTCACAGATGAGTAGACTGAGGCTCAGAGTGGAGCAGTGACTCACCCAAGCCCATTGCCAGGAAGTGGTGGGGCCAAGATAGAGGCTGTTGGGCTCCCTGCACTTCTTCCACCTCTCCTGCCCTTCTGGAAAATCTGCTTTGGCCCCTGGGGGAACAAGTGCCCACCATACCTCCTTCCCATAACATCAGCGCTATTGATGACAGCAGCTGTGACCACACGACCACTTCCTAAGCTCCCAACCCCTTAACTGATCAGCGTGCAAGGGCCCAGCATTCTGGCTGGGACACAGACAGAACCCGAATCCTGACCTCCAAACTATGGCTTGGCCATGCACACACCACCAGCCTCAACTCCAGGTTCCTGAAAACACAGTCCCAAGACCTAGCTCCCTGTAACCTGCCACGCGGCCTAGGGTGGGTCCCTTCCTGTCCCTGAACCAGGTCACCGCCTCTGAAAAATGGGATACAGGTAGTATCTCCATCAGTAGAGGAGACCAGGATTAGGATTAGGAGATGCTGTAAAGGCCTTCAGAGAAGCTCTCTGGTGCCCCCTTGTGGCTGCAGGGACACCGCCGGGGGCTCCAGAGCCCCAAGGTTGGACCTCAGGAGCTCAGCGTAGATGCAGACTTCGTCTTTGTGCCGTATGTGGTCTCCCAGGCAGAAAGAGGGGCTCGCCTCATTTCCTCACCCACCCCCTTGCCCCTGCTCTGGGCTCAACCACCATCACCTCTCCTCCCAGCTTCCCACCTCTTCAGCCTGTCCCCTCCCAGCTGGGTGTAGCCAACACTGGGACCCAGAGTTCAGAGCAATCATGAACTCTGAAAGTGAGGGGTCGCCCCAGTGGCTCCCAGTCTCTTTCCTCCTGCAGCTTTGGAGGCCTTCTTCCCCACCCTCCAGTCGTCCCCAAGCCGATCTCTGCTAACCCACCTCTCCCTCAGCCGCAGGGGCCCCTCCCCTCCCCACCAACCCGGGGACATTTGCACAGGCCACGCCCACTGCCTGGATGCTCATCTGGCCCCTCTTTTGCTTGGCCAACTCCTCCATTCACACTTCACTTAGGTGCTGCTCAGACTCCCGCTCCCACGACCACGACATGTGTCTGCCCTTTCCTGTTGCTGCCTTTGTGACATTTAGGTCACTGAGCAGGAGGGCTGACTAATTGCTTTGCCAGCTGGGTGACCTTGGGCAGTTGCTTAAGCTCTCTGTGTGATGGTTTCCTCAACTGTCCAGTGGGGACCATTCAGCACCATCCTCAGAGTATCTGGGGCGGGCGGTGGGGCGGGGGTAAAATGAGTCCGTCTCCACCTGGAGAGCCTGTGTGCGCCTCTCCTTTGTCCATCGGCACCTTCCGCCCTTCTTTGGGCAGTGGGCAAAGACCTGGCTTTCTCAGGCACAGACTTGGGTTCGAATCCCCCAGTTGTAGGTCCTGAGACCTTGGTGAGCCCCTTCCCTTCTCTGAGCTTCAGTTTCCTCATCAGCGAAAAACACTCAGGCCCGCTCGGGTTGTGGTGAGGAGTGAAGGGGACAACGTGTACGAGGCATGGGCACCACGCCC
>NW_011494756.1:558271-559801 GCF_000754665.1 Bison bison bison | reverse complement strand
CCGGCATGCCTGAGTCCTGTCCTCTTGCATATCACGAGCACCTTCAAGGTGGGGTCCCCAGCCCCAGGCCCCTCACGTGCAGGGCACCTGGCAGGTGAGCATGGATGGGATGGGAGGGGCAGTACCAGCCTCCAGCTCTGGGGAGAGCTGCTCAAAGTCGGGCACGTCCTTGACCAGCACATTGGGCACTGCCCAGTTGAGCGACAGGCCTCTGTCATGGGCAGCATCTGGGGTCCCGTCAGCTGGGGCTGGGGGCTCCTTAGACACCAAGCTCCACAGCACTGGCTCCTTGGTGAGTCCTGGGTTGGGGAGAGGAGGGACGCAATGGGTCAGCACAGCTGGAGCGTCCCAGCGACAGTGACCGCCCCCCCGCAGCGCTCCATGCTGCCCTCACCACCCGCACCCCTCGACGCCCGAACCCAGCTCTGGGGACCCGCTGACCGCAGGATGAGTGGACCTTTGGCTGGTCCTGAATGACTTTGTCCTGAGCTCCCCGGCCCTGCTCTGTCTGCCATCTGATTCCTGTGCACTTTCTGGTGGTTGACAGAGCCCAGGCCCAGAAGACCCAACCCAAGGCTCAGATCCTGGGGTCACCACCCACCAGCTCTGTGCGTGGTTTCCCTCCCTAGAAAACGGGGGAAATGAAGGCCTGCTGTGTATGGCTGTTTGGATGCAATGAATCAGATACAACGAACACACAAAGCTTGAGCCCGGGTCTGAGCTTTCTATGTCTGAGCACATATTATGTGCTCCGTGAGTGCTTCCTGCTGCTGAGGGTTTGGGGCCATAGAGTGGGGATCAAGTGTCACGGACCCTGGAGCCGGAAGGCCTGAGTTCAAGTCTCAGCCCTACCGTGTTGAAGAGCATGGCCCTGTGGGATGACAGCCAAGCTCTCCAGCTAAGAAGACCTCTCTGACCCTCCCAGTGCTCCGTCTCACACACACACACACACACACACACACACACAATCCTATGGCCCCACTGAGGTATGCACCCTCGAAGTGCCAAGTTCTGTTTCTTTGCTCTTGCTCTTCTTCTCCCTACCTAGAGTGCCCTCTTGTCAATATTTCTGCAGCCTTCATGACTAGTTAAAACCCAGCTTCTCAGTCACCACCTCCAGGAAGCCCTCGTTACCCACCCAACCCACCAGACGGGGCCAGGTGCCCCTGCTGGGCTCCCGTGACCCTGAGCATCCCTCCATCATCCCTGGGGGATGTCTCTCTCTTGATCTGTTCCCCCGGCACCAGGCAGTGGGTAGCTGGAGACCAGGACACGTGTGCGATTTCTCCCTGGGTCCCCAGCATCCGGCACAGAGCAGACGCTGAGGAAGAGAATGAACGAGCCAAGGTCCTTGGGAACTCAAATGGCTGAGAGGCGGAGCCACCTGGCACTCACATAGGGGGGCGATGCCCAGCTCCTGTGGGGGGCTGCCACCTACCGCGTCTCTCCAGGAACCTCAGGGCATCCAGGTAGCCTTGTCTGCAGCTGTCGGCCATTACCTGCCAACACACGGGTCAGGCTGAGGGGCAG
>NW_011494756.1:554034-558171 GCF_000754665.1 Bison bison bison | reverse complement strand
CAACCCACGGGTCGGGCTGGGGGGCAGCAGGCCGGCCCCTCCCCCTCGAGCCAGTAGTCACAGGCCAGAGACTCATCTTCAGCTGGACCCCAGGACAGCATGTGCTTCCCGAGACCCCCTCTCAGCAGGGCTTGAGGACCCCAAGGGTCCCTGGCCAGCACTGGACCTTGGGGAGACATGTCTTCTCCAGCAACTCCCTCCCTGCAGCTTCATTCACCTTCCCACTCTGAGACGCCCTGGCTGGGGGCTTTTGCTCCAACTCTCCTTTCTCTGGCCTCAGTTTCCTCCTCTGGAAAATGGGATCACAAGGCCTGGCCAGGGATGTCTGGGCCCCTACAGATCAGTACACGGCAGTGCCCTTTGCCCTCGGATGTTCGTGGCCAGGACCACCCTCAGATGGCCAAGGCTCTCAGTCAGAGCCCTGCCAGGAACAGGGAGTCCCCTGCAGGCCCAGGAAAGCCTGCGAGTGACCTCTCGACGGCTGCACCACCTTTCTGAGAGCCTCACCTTCCTCGGTTGTAAAATCGGGCTGAGATTTTCTGTCCACTCCATGGGTGTAGGGAGGATCAGCTTAAATGAACAGGACTTTGTTTCATGAATTACAAAATGCACACAACCATAAGAGAAGTGGAGGACCAGAGGAGGCCGGGGTGACTGGTGTGAAGGAGCTTGTTAGGATCACAAACTGTCAAATCACCCACGTCCCAGAAATCCCAAAGAGCAAAAAGCAGGAAACGAGGCTCTCTTGTCCACGTTTTTCTGTGCTTGTACCTTGCTGCCATACAGATGGTCAATCTGGCCACAGCCTAGGGCAGCCGTTAGGGCTGAGCATGGGTTTGGACTAGCTGAGGATCTGAAGTCTGGCTTTGTGGTTTCCAGGCTGGGTGACTTTGAAGAAGTTTGCTTACCCTCTCTGAGCCTCGGTGTCCTTCCCTGAGGAGCAGAGATGACCACAATACCTGGTCATGAGCCTGACCCTGAATAGCACCTGCAGAGCCCTGGCTTAAATCCCAGTTCAGCAGAGGTTGCCTTGGGGTGCTGCCCCGATATGAAGCATGAGGCAAGACACATTGGGAGCCCAGGCTGAGTTCAAGGGCTTGACCATGAGACTCAGGACACACGTCCTAACTGCCCCGAGCTTGTGGGGAAGGCTCCTGGGCACAGAATCTGACTCACCGGGCACTAGATCATGGCCAAGCCTCTAACACCTTCAAGGCTGGTCATGGGGTGGGGGCCAGACCTACCTCGGGGCTGGAAGGGATGAGGCAGGTGATGCCCCGGAAGAGGTTCTTGGTGGAGATCTGGAAGTTGGCACTGAAGGCGTTCATCTCGTGTATGCTGGCCGAGCTGCTCTGGGGACAGATGTCCACCATCCCGTTTGGTGGAGGGTGAGTCCGCGAAGGGCATGTTGTCGCTTAGAGCACCGTCAATGTAGCGCTGCAATTCAGGGGGCCTTGCTGCCCTCGGGGTGCTCTCTGCCCACACGGCCACGAAGCCACCCCCAGAAACTGGCTGCAGCAGGTCACCTCCAGCTTCCCCGAACGACTAGGTTGACCCCTCGCCCAGGATGCTCTGAGCACCCCTGGGACCAGGGTGGGGGGGCTGATACACCCAGTAGGTGCTCCAGGAGCCCTGGGTCCTCCACCCACACACCTCTCAGTAGGGATGGGGCGGACTGGGTCACTGAGCCCCCGAAGTGCACTTACCTTCCCCCTGAACGTGGGAGGAATCGTCCCACAGTAGAAAGGGAAGTACGCGGTGCAGACCAAGGCCTGGGAAGACAAGCCAGTGACAACACAGTCGTTTACGCTCCTGGCATTCAGAACCTGCTCTGGGAGTGGAGTCTAACCCAGAACAGCCCACACCGGTGTCAGGAGAGCTGTGTCCAGGGAGGGGAGGTATCACCTCGTCCCAGCCTAGCTCTCAAAGTTAAGAAGGGATTTGAGAAGTGCGGTTCGGTGCTTAGGGCTCAGTGCTTCCACCGCAGAAGCAAGGGTTCAATCCCTGTTCGGGGAACTAAAACCCTGCAGGCTGTGGAGTGCAGCCAAAAAGCAGACACATAAGAGGGGATTTGAACAGGAGTCCACCTGCCCTCCTCTTCCTGCTGGGCCCCTTGCTGACTCAGGACTGCTTCTGGGACTTTCCCCTCAAGGATAGACACCAAGCACCATTTCTCCTTTATCCAACTGCCAGGAATTCTCCACCGAGAATCTAGGTATATGTCCTAAAGTGTGTTCCCTGGACCAGGGGTCATCCTACGAGGGGCACCTCTGACAAAAACTCTGATTCTCTCCTCATTTGGAAAACACTGTCTACTCCTCCCAGTAGAGGCTCTGACAAGTTCTGCAGTGAAAAAGATGCTTAACAGAGACCCTGATTCGGGTAATGTTTGGGGGCTGGAGGAGTCTCCACTGGGGGCAGAGCCGCTCTCCTGTGCATCGCAGGATGTTTAACAGCATCCCCAGCTTGTACCCTGTAGCTACCAGTACTTTGTGTGCATATGCACACGCACACACACACACACACACACTCACATAGAGCCGTCACAGCCAAAAGTGTCTCCAGTGTTGCTAAATGTCTCCAGGGGGAAAGATCACTCTTCGTTGAAAACTGCTGACCTAGAGCTTACCAGACTCACCGAGCACAGAACACTGTCTCTTGGGACTCAACTCCTAGAAACGTCCCTCCAGCCCTTTCTGAGAGATGCAGAACCCATCCCACCTCTGACAGGATAGAGGTGCAGGTGAGAGCTTTGTTGCCACGGATTCGTCATCAGAGCAACAGCAGCTAATGTTTACTGAGCATCTACTGACTGCCAGGCCCTGGGCTATGTGTCATCCAGGCCAGGATGCTGGGACACTCACTGGAGTCCCAGGAGCCCATGGACATGAACGCACAGCAAATGGCCCCGCTCTTGCACACACTGGGCTTCCCGCCTGCCAATGTGGGAGACATAGAGACGCAGGTTTGATCCCTGGGTCAGGAAGATCCCATCGAGGAGGGCATGACAACCCACTCCAGTATTCCCGCCTGGAGAATCCCATGGACCGAGGAGCCTGGTGAGCTACAGTCCATAGGGTCGCAAAGAATTGGACATGACTGGAGCAACTTAGCACAGCACCCCATACACCCGTCAGCACCCAGAGATGGTCCCCGTGCTGGGCGATGGGGCACCACGGTGAAGAGGATTCTGCTGCAGGGACCCGGGTGGCAAGGCTGGGCAAAGATGTGCCTGACACCTCTCTGAGCTCCCTGTAGACCCAGCCCCTCTCTGACCATGGGGCTCCCTGTCATATCCCCTTCCGGTACTGGATTGCTTCTTATTTCCTTACACGAGCTTGTGGCCATTATCTGTACCCTCACAGGTTTGAATAGGAGCCCCCGGAAGACAAGGATTTTTGTCTGTCATTCTGCTGTCCCACTTGGGGTGGTGACTGGCACATAACAGAGAATCGATGCTTCTCTGCTGCATCCAAGGCACCTGGAGGACCAGGTTGGGGGTGCACAGGCACCCCCTCTTCCGGGAAGAGCAGACCCAGTGGGGGCAATGACTGAAGAAGCCTGACTTTGCCCCCCACCCACAGCCATATCCCTCCATGTAGAGCCGAGGGGCCTCCGAACAGCAGGCTTGGGAGCCATACTCACGTGGCCGCCCCTCTGTGCAACTCAACTCCCTCGTTAGTAAACATCTCCTGCTTGATCCGCACCCCCTCCCCAGGGCCCCAGAAAAGTGTCTGCTCTGGAAAGTGCCTGCAGGTCACTCGGGTAGGAGAGGGCACTCACTCACCTGCTGCCAGGCCCTGCGTCCCGCCCCCTGCTCACCTCAATGACCTCATCTCGGGTGGCGAAGTCGGTGACAATGAAGTTCTTGCCCTCGGGCCAGTGGGTCAGCGAGATGCCCAGCCGCTGGGAGGCCAGGATGTGAATGTCTGTGGGCAGCGAGTCTTGCAGGTCCTGCCTGATGGTCTCGATGGGCATGAAGGCGGGGTGGAAGATGCCCAGGCTCAGCTGCTCCACTCGCTTGACCATGGCCAGGATGAGGGAGCAGCACAAATCTGCAGGGTGGGGGAGGGAGGGGGCCTTCAGCCCCCGCCCTCCCTCCCAGGTGCCAGGGGAATGAATGGTCTCCCCTCTCCA
>NW_011494756.1:528287-553934 GCF_000754665.1 Bison bison bison | reverse complement strand
TCTCCAACTCCAGCTCAGAATTTCTGTGTCCGGCACTGCCTTCAAACACTCTGTGCAGGGGGCTTCCCTGGTTGTCCAGTGGCTAAGACTCTGGGTTCCCAAAGCTGGGGGCCTGGGTTCCATGCCTGGTCAGGGATCCCTAGATCCCACACACTGCAACTAAAAGATCCTGTATGCCACAACTAAGGCCAGGAGCAGCCAAATAAATAAATATTAAAATAAATAAATCAATGAATAAATGCTCTGTGCAGCCTCTTGACCTTGGGAACGGTTTTCCAGGCTCTAAGCCTCAGATTTATCCTCTGGAAAATGGGGATGCCCGTGGTCCCCCGTCCTAGGGGTTCTCATAAGGATTAAGTGAGAACAGGCTGGCTGTAGGGAGCGCAGGGCACCGAGCCAGGCTCCCTGAGACACTCCTCTCCGCTCCCACCCTCTCAGGTTGGAATCAGCCTCGACTCGGGCAGGTAAGCCGCGATGCTCCCTGCGCTCCTGATCCACGCAGTCAGTCCCCGGACTCACCGACAAACAGACCGCTGACGATGCTGACGGCGATGAGCGCCCCGGACGAGGAGCCGTAGAAGCGGCTGGCGCTGCGGAGGAGGCGCGGGCTGGCTGCCTCAGGCGGTGGGTCACCCCCACATGGTAGAGACCCAGGAAAGCCGCGCCCGCGAAGGACCGGCTCCAGCTGCCCTCCTTCTCGAAGCAGCTCGTGGCAATGGGACCAGACCCAGGGGTGCGGCTGGAACAGGGCCAGGAGGGATGATCGCTGGCCGACGGGGCAGAGAAGGGGTGCTCCAGCGGGAAGTTTCACCGGTTGAGTGCCGAGTTGGACTTGTGGCCAAGAGGTGAAGCTCACGCCGGAGCCCAAGCCCCGCCCCCGGGCTGCATCCCATACCCGGGTGTGCCCCAGGTGTGCCCTGGCAGCGTCAGCAGGATGTGGGCACCTTAACGCGCCCCCACACGCACGTCCTTGGCCGAGAGCACAGTCCCAGATTTCTGGGTGATGGGGCCCCGGTGAGTGGGACCAGCTCTTCTGCCAGGTCTCTGACACTCGTGATGGAAAGGCTGTTCCTGCCCCCATTTCGAGGATGAGGAAACTGAGAGTGCAAGCGAACCTGGTAGCCGGAAGTGGGGGAGTTGGACACATAATATCCATCGGGTCTCGGGGGTCAAGTCAGACTTAATTCTGCAGCTGTGCTGGATCAGGGACCTAGGAGAGCCCTGGGAGTGGGAGTCTGGGTTCTAAACTCCGCTGCCCTCCCCCAGCCCCAACCTGTGCCTGGGACTTTGCTCAAGTTCCTCACTCTGTCTGGGTTGCAGTTTTGCAGTATAATGTGAGGGCTTGGATGAGCATCTACAGAGACCTTTCTGCTCTGATTGCTGCTCCCCCAAATACAGATCTGTTAATGGACGTTTAGGTTGCTTCCATTTCTTGGCTGTTGTAAATAGTGCTGCTATGAACATTGGGGTGCATAGGAGAAAGAGAATTCCAGAAAAATCTACTTCTGCTTCATTGACTATGCTAAAGCCTTTGACTGTGTGGATCACAACAAACTGTGGAAAATTCTTAAAGAGAAGGGAGTATCTGACCATCTTACTTGCCTCCTGAGACATCTGTATGCAGGTCAAGAAGCAACAGTCAGAACCAGACATGGAACAACAGACTAGTTCAAAATTGGGAAAGGAGTACATCGAGTCTGTATCTCAACACCTTGCTTATTTAACTTGTATGCAGAGTATGTCATACAAAATTCCAGACCGGATGAATCACAGGGTGGAATCAAGATTTCGAAGAGAAACATCAACAACCTCAGATATGCAGAGGTCACCACCCTTATGGCAGAAATCGAAGAACTAAAGAGCCTCTTGATGAAAGTGAAAGAGGAGAGTGGAAAAGCTGGCTTAAAACTCAACATTCAAAAAACGAAGATCATGGCATCCAGTCCCATCACGTCATGGCAAAGAGAAGGGGAAAAAGTGGAAACAGTGACAGATTTTATTTGGGGGGGGGCTCCAAAATCACTGTAGGAGGTGACCACAGCCGTGAAATTAAAAGACGCATGTTCTTTGGAAGGAAAGCTATGACAAACGCAGACTACGTACTGAATAGGAGAGACATCACTTTGCCAACAAACATCCATATAGTCAAAGCTATGGTTTTTCCAGTAGTCGTATACCAGTGTGAGAGTTGGACCATAAAGAAGGCTTAGTGTTGAAGAGGTGATGTTTTTGAATTGTGCTGGAGAAGGTTCTTGAGTGTTCCTTGGACTGCAAGAAGATCAAACTAGTCAATCCTAAAAGAAATCCATCCTTAATATTCACTGGGTGGACTGATACTGAACTCGAAGCTCCAATACTTTGGTTACTTGATGCAAAGAGCTGACTCATTAGAAAAGACCCTAATGCTGGGGAAGATTGAAGGCAGGAGGAGAAGGGGATGATAAAAGATGAGATGGTTGGATGGCATCACCAACTCGATGGACATGAGTTTGAGCAAATTTGGGAGATAGTGGAGGACAGAGGAGCCTGGTGTTCTGCGGGAAGTCCATGGGGGTCACAAAGAATCAGACCCAACTTAGTGACTGAATAACAACAACAACAAAATACTTTTCTGCCATGTATTTTTAAAATAATGCATCAGTGGCGCCTTTTTGCCAGAGCATGAGTGGAGGGGCCGTTGTTGCTGGCCCTTTCCTCTTCCCCACCGTCCAGTTAGTGGGTTGATTAGGCCATCGGTTCTCAAGCCAAGGCTTGTTTCTTATTTAGTTCTGGGGAGCACCTGGCCGGCATGAATGATGTAGGGGAGAACAACGTTGAAGCCACAGAGGCGATCTCGAAGTAGATCCGGTGCACCAGGATCCTGGCGCCGAAGGAGCCGACGTCACTCTCCAGCGTCTAGCCGGAGGAGACATACAGGCAGCAGGGCGAACCCCTCAGCGTGTGTGACCACTGAGTGGCGGCAGTGCGGTTCATGACCAGCGAACTGGACGATCCCGAGGATATGCTTTCGTTTATCTCGAGAGAATAGATGACTCAAGGGAAGCTAAGGAAAGGGCAAATGGACCGGAACTGGATGGTGGGAGAGTTTGGTGGACTGTTCTGTCACCCAGAGGGCCACATACCTACAGCAGTGCACATATACACTGGCAGCCCGCCTTGTAGTGGTGGCCATGGTGGCGGAGGCGGAGGAGGTGGCAGAGCCGAGTTTCTTACTCTGATGGAGGGTGTGATCGTGGGCACAACAGGTATGAAGACTGTGATGACCGGTACAGAAGATCCCTTCTCCTTACTGTAGTCGATACAGATCATGGTCAAGCGCTCCGTCCTACAGCCCAAGACGCTATTGATAAACAGAGGGGTCGCAGTTGAGGACATCTTTTTCTCTTTCCTTTTATTTATTTTTTTTTCAAATTTTGGATTTTCCCAAGCTTCTAATCCTTCCTACTCCGTAAAAAGAACCCTTAAAAAATCGTATTTAACATCTACACTTGTCGATTGCATTGCTGTTTTCCATCCCTTTTATTATATTCTTACAGATGTAATTGTTGTCATTTTGAGTAGTAAACATCTTGAGTGAAAAAGGAACCCTCAGTGTTACAGTTTGTAAATGATTTTTTTTTTTTTTTTGCTTTTACAGAACATTAACTCCTGGCAAATCAAATGAGGAAAGAAATAATCTTTTTAAATCTTCTTTTGTGTTAGATATTGCATTAAACATTGTATGAGAGATTTGCATTTACTGCAAACTCCTTTTTTAACTTTCTTTTGGGAAAGTCAGTAACACATAAGCAGTTCAGTTATGCCAGGCCTGTCTGGGGTAGCATAGAACAGTCAAATAGTTGCGTGTAGAAAGTTTGAAACCACAGAAGAAAACACTTAGTCATTTCTTTTGAAGAACAGAATTTTTGAATCCTAAAAATTACGTCGCTTTTTTAAAGATGTAAAACTTGTGGACTCCTGAAAAGCATTTTGTATTTAAAATACATTTGTTAAAAGTTAAAAAACATAATGTATTAACTGCCTGCAAGATGGGTTGGAAGGTGAGATATTACGTATATCAGCAGGTGTGACTATGGGGAGTGGATGACAAGAGAAACAGAAATGGGGAAGAGGAGGCAAGGAATAAAATATTAAAATAACACAGAGAACATGCATCTGAGGACCTAAGAAGAAGGGATGGGGCACAGTTAGGAGAGGACTGATAAGACGCCTTTGCTGGTATTTACCTTCTGCCTGGCACTGGGTCAGGCCTTTTTCCTAGGTCATCTATTTTATTTTCACAACTGCCCAGTGAGATATTATCAGTCCCATATTACAAATGAAGGAGCTGAGGTGTAAACCAGGAGCCAGGGTAGGGCAGGAAGCAGATGGGGAAGTGTATCTTTCAGGTTGGAGGACTCCAGAGGGGCTGGCTGGAGGGCATGGGGCTTCAGAATTTAGGGAGCAGAAGCTTCTCTATAGGAATCGGGGTATTCTACCCCGATTCTCAGGGAATCCTGGAAGCCTGAACCCAGGACATCTTCTTATACCAGAAAGCAAGCAAGTGTTCAAGAAATGACAGAATGGTGGCTTGTCCATATCCCAATACTCAGAACCTGCAAATATGTTGTTTTATATGTCAAAAGGGTCTTTGCAGATGTGATTAAAGGAAGGATCTTAAAACAGGGAGATTGTTCTGGGTTACCTGGGTGGATCCATTGTAATCACAAGGGTCCTTAAAAGACAGAAGAGGGTGGCAGAAGAGTCAGAGAGAGATTTAAAGATCATGAGATGCTGACTTTAAAGATGGAGGAAGGGGTCATGAGCCACAGACTGCGTGGCTCTAAAAGGCAAGGAAACCAATTGTCCTCTAGAACCTCTAGAAGGAACAGACTCTGCTAACACTTTGATTTTAACCCAGTGAAGCCCCTTTTGGACTTCCAAACTTCCAAACTAAAATATTCCATACCAACTTATGGAAAAACCCGAATGGACTTTTTTGCCAACCCAACAATAAAATTGTGCTTTTGTAAGCCACTAAGCTTGCTAAGTTATAGCAGCAATGAGATACTAACACACATCACCCCTGTAGCCTTCCGTGTTCGATCCCTGGGTTGGGAAGATCTGCTGGAGAAGGGATAGGCTACCAACTCCTGTATTGTTGGGCTTCCCTTGTGGCTCAGCTGGTAAAGAATCCGCCAGCAATGCAGGAGACCTGGGTTTGATCCCTGGCTTGGGAAGATCCCTTGGAGAAGGGAAAGGCTCCCCACTCCAGTATCCTGGCCTGGAGAATTCCATGGACTCCATGGGGACTCAAAGAGTCGGACAGATTAAAGGACACCAGAGATGGGGCATCTGAGCCACACACAGCTCTGGATTTGATCCTGGCCTGGAGGGAAAACAGCCCTAAATGACATTGTGCGGACGATTGGCAAAGTGTACATGTAAGCCATAAATGAAATCGCAGAGCTGCACTGATGTTACACTGGCGATTTTGAAAACTGTACTGTGGATACATAAAAGAAAGTCTGTTCTTGGGGAATACATCGAGATATTCAGGATCGAAGAGGCATGGTATCTGCAACCTAATTTCCAGCAGTTACAAAAAAAAAAATCACTATCTTTCTATAGCTCAAAACCACATCTATTTGTCTCTGTCTGTTATCTAGAGAGAGAAGCAAAACATGCCAAATGTTACTGATCCCAGAACCTGAGTTACGGGGACATGAGAATTTTTGGGGGCCCAGTTCTTGCAACTTCTCTACAAGAAAACATGAGATCATATCAAAAAGAAAAAGACAGGAGACAGTTATCCCTTTCTGGCCGGGCCCAGCGGACTTGGGATGGGGGGGGGGGTCTATCTTCAGCCATAAGTGGTGAGTTCTATTCAGCATCAGTGTTTGGATAGGGGTTTTAGACTCGCCAGAGATCACGGGCTCACTGAGGGGAGAGTGGTGCCTTTTTCAGAGATTCTGCAGAGAGCTGGTTGCTGAAGCAGTAAATGTCCCAAGCAGGAGGCCAAAAGAGGAAATAAGGAAACCTTCCCAGTGGCTCCCTAACTGAGCAAGAAGGAAAAGATAAGGAGGAGGAAAAAAGGAGGAAAAAAAGGAGGGAGCAGAGGGAAGGCCACGTGGCGTGCGAGAGGAGGGGTGAGCTGGGAGGTGAGGACAGGAACACCCCAAAAAAGAAGAGAAGACAGAAGTGGGGAAGTGGTTTCTGAGCCTTGACGACGGCTTGAAGCAGCGTGTCTGTTACAGGGAAGGACCGAATCTGAGTCTTTGCTGGATCTGTATTTCTTTAACCTTTTCTTCCCGTGGCTTTTGTTCACTGAAAGGATGGTGTCCATACATAACGGCCTGCACTGGGGAGCCCTGCCCCTCTGCCTGAATGTTGAACCAAAGAGTGTTCAGGAAGTCATCCTGACCCTGTCCACCCGTGAATGATTGAAAGAAAGAAGAAATTAGCTCATCCCCTCTCTGAGACTGGCCATAACAGGAGGTATTTGCAAGATTAATGGCCTTTGTATTTCACTTCCTCTCCTCTTCCTCCTCTATGTTCTATAAAAGACACTGGACCGATAAGACCCCGGTAAGATGGTTATTTTAAGATGCTAGGCTTCCATCTTCTCGATCTGCTGGTTATTCCTTGCCTTAACACCTTGTCACCCGATTCACAGGCCTGTTGTGTGGCTAGCAGAGTGAGCAGGGACTCAGTAACTTGCCCTCTACTCGAAGGAATGGGACTCTGGTCTGGAAAGGGCACAGGTGGCTACTCCCTGAGCCTCAGGTCCAGGGCAGGGATCTAAAGATCATTGCCCATGCATCCCCGACCCTGGGATTCATCAGTGTTCCTCTTCCCTGCCCCCACACTGCTGGGACTTCCCCTGGCTCCTCCAACCCCTGGATCTCTTTTTAAAATAATAATAAAAAATATATGTATTTGTTTGTCTGTGTAGCATCTTAGTTGCGGTACTCAGAATCTTCGATCTTTTGTTGCACTGTATGGGATCTAGTTCCCTGACCAGGGATTGGTCCTAGGACCCCTGGCTCCCAATATGGAAGCTCAGAGTCTTGGCCACTGGACTACCAGGAAGTCCCTCGCTGTCTCTTTTTATAAGGGTTGATATTGATCGGTCAGGCCTTCCTGAGGCTCAGACCTGCACTCTCTATTCTCTTTTTAACATTAAAAGGGGAACAAGTAAACTTTAATAAGTTACTGTATTCTTCTCCCAGCCATGAGTGATCTCATCCTTTAAAAGTGGGTGAAGATCGCCACCTGAGCTACAGAACGGTCTGACTTCTGGCTGGACCACAAGCCTCCAGATGGACTTAGGTGATGGAGGCGGCTGGCACAAGCTGTTGGAAGTGAAAAGGGGCTGCCAGGCTGCAGGGCACCGTGGGCACCAGGAGTCCTTGCCAGGTCTGCACCCAATGGGGAAGACGTCCGGCGAGCACTGTGATTGGGTGGCTGTTGTTTCACAGAGCAGACTTCATTTCTACAAGCTTTGAAAACTGGGAATGCAGTTTTGTGGGTGGCAAACCAAGGGAGGAGGAGGATGTTGAAATGGCCCGTGGTCAGCGGCTGGGCAGTGCTGGGTGGAAAGGCCAGGCTTTCTGACATAAACCGGCACAGGAGTCAGAGGCATCAAATCTGCCTTCTTCACTGCCCATATTCTTAAAACAGGAGAAGATGGGCTGCTTGACTGGCGGCATGAAGGACCACGTCGGGGCAGGGAGAGCAGAGTGGTGAAGGCTGTGAAAACACAGCGCCAGCTGGTCACATGGTCCAGGCCACTGGCAAAAGGGCAGAAGGAGGCAGGGAGGGTTGCTGGGCCACGGGCAGAACCTGTGCCCACTCACCCTCAGGCCTGCCTCCATCCTGACTGTTGCATCTGGTCCCTGGGGTTGCGCCGGGATCTTCCAAGAGCCTTTCACCCAGGACCCAAGACCCAGATGTAAGAAGCGGCCACCCACCTACGTGGGTTCTGGAGTGGACTCTGTCCCTGGGGCTTGAGACAAGTAATTGCCTCTCTCTGCCTCTCTCTTCCCACCTGTGAATTGGGGGAATCATTACATCATAGCCTCCAACCTTTTCCGGAACGAGGGTGTCGCTTCACACACAGGCACACCTGGAGAGTCACCTGACCTTTTAGTCGCCTGAGTCAATTGACCTCTTAGCATCCACTGATGGAGAAAATCCCGAGCCACCGAGAGCGGCCCTGAATCCAGCAACACTTGGGAAAAGTACTGTACAGAGTATCAGTACAACTGATACTTTCCAGACAAGGACTGGAAAGCGCTTGTCCCTGTGTGTGCAGAGTCATCTATTTACCTCCAAACCAGGCTCACGTGGTGTGGGCCCGGGTCCGGGGCCTCCGCCAGTTCCCTTCTGCCCAACACGGAGGCTGGACACAGTAGGTCCTGACTAAGTCCAGAGGCAACACGGCTGAGTCCAGCTCCAAGGGAGGTGGGTGTTGGGATCGGAGAGTCCATCCAAGTCCCACTTGAAGAAATCCAGGAGAATGGTTTCCACGGCTGCTGCTGCTGCTGCTGAGTCGCTCAGTCGTGTCCGACTCTGTGCGACCCCATGGACTGTAGCCTACCGGGCTCCTCCGTCCATGGATTTCCCAGGCAAGAGTACCAGAGTGGGGTGCCATTGCCTTCTCCCAATTTCCACGGAGTATCTATCAAAAGACTTCAGGCCATCAGCGCGGAGACTTTGCCTGTGAGATATTGGGAGTTGGAGCTATTCTGGATAGATGGGACTTGAGAGGCCGGCAGGGCTGTCCCAGGTCCCTCTCTCAGTGTGTTCAGGGCAGAGAGACCAACAGAGACCCAGCAGAGGTCCATAGAGGATGGGGAGGGGCTGGGATGGTGCCCCAGGCCTCCTTCAGGGTGCAGCGTCCAACAGGAGACCAAGGATGGAGGTCCGCCCTTTCCAGGGCCAGGTGCAGAGCCCTTCCTCGGCAGCCCCCGTCTGATGTCATGAAGCGGGGTTAATTATCCCCTTTTCGCAGATGAAGGGACTGGAGCCCAGAGATGCCAAGGGACTTGCCTGAGTCACACATCGGGTTAGGGTCCTGCCAGGACCAGGTTGCTGGGCCTCCAGACCTGCCTGCTCCCGAAATGCTGCCTCAATTCTGCCAGGGAAGAGGGGCCAGCTCTTCACAATGTCACCAAGGCCCGGCCCCGGAAAGGGGAGCATGCAGCCCAGGGGCTGACCTGCTAACCAGACGGCCTCAGTGTAGCGAGGTGCCCACGGGTGGCCTGGGACTGTCTGGGTTAGTGGATTTCCACTGGACGGCCCTGGGATGGGGAGGACTTCTGAGTGCGGTGACCCAGCGCTTCAGCCTTCGCTCCCAGCCCACTTCTAGGGCACCAGGTGCAGGGTGCTGACCTGACTTCCATGCTCCAGCCCCAGCCCTGGGGAGAGGCCAGGGGCCTCTACCTGCCCCTGCTCCCACCCAAGATGGGACAAAGGGACCCCTCAGCCCGGGACACCCCTCAAGATGACCACTGGAGCTCTGAGGGGACGGGAACCATGCGTCTTACAGATCAAACACCAAGCTGGTCTTCCTTCCTCTTCTCATCTCTTTAGTCCACCTCCATCCACAGAGGACTTACGGAGGACTCCCAGGAGCTCCCGTGTTTAGGACCCTGCAGTCTCACTGCTGAGGGCCCAGGTTCAATTCCCGGCCCGGGAACTAAGATCCTGCAAAGCCACACAGTGAGGCAAAAACAGAAACAGAGGTGTGAATGCTGAGCCGCTCCAGTCTCTTGGGGGTCTCTTGGTGAAGCCCAGGCTGGCCCACAGCCAGTGCCCTTTTCCCTACAAGCTGGTCTTCCCTCTCTGTCCTCTTCACCCCTGAAAGGGGACCAATCAGGGAAGGCTGCTTGGAGGAGGGGTTTGAGCAGAGCCTGGAAGGGTGGAGGAGCGGGGAGGGAGGGAGGCAGAGAGATTCAAGCAGGGCATTCTAGAGCAAAACCACACGGGCAGGAGAGCATGGGGTGTGCCTGGGACTCGATGAGGGGCTCTTAGAATGGACAGGAAGGAAGAGATTCCAGATGAGGCTGGTGAGGCAGATGGAGCTCTAGTGGGTGGGCAAGGCTGGGCAGGGGTCCGGGCAGGAAGTGCCCTGTTAGCAGCTGGGCCCAGGTTGTGTGGGAACACATGAGAGTCGGGCCTCCCTCCCCCTACAGGCGTGCCCCTCTGGGATCCAAGGGCCCAAGCCTCCAGGAAGGGAAGCAGGGCAGTGTCTGGGCAGCTGGGACTGGCATCCTCGGCCTCCCCATGGCTCCAGCCTCCCTTGTAGGGGTGGGGACACCGAGGGGGGGGCGGTGGGACACTGAGCCCAGCAGGGCTGAAGTGCATCCCCTGCCCTCTATGAGCTTATCTCTGCCCCTGTGTAAAGGGAAGAGCCGTTCTGCCTCTGACTGGCAAGCGTTTTGCAAAAGATGCACGTGTATGAAAGATGGTGACTGGGCTGGGGTCTGTGCCACCACTTCCCCCTCCCTGTGGTTGGGGAGCTGGGCTTAGGAGGCCTTCGGGGTGCGGGAGGAAGAAGGGCCAGGACAGAGCTCTGCAGACTCACCAGCCGCCAAGGCCAAGGGCGGCCTGCTGGGGAGGAGAAGGGTGGCTGTGGCCGGACAACCTTTGTGGGCTAGGGCAATGCGGCTGGGGGGCTGGGCGGGCAGAGCCCACTGGGGAGCAGCACAGACCACTGGGAAAGGCACCCCTCCCCGAGAGCGGGCGACTGAAAACCCCTGTCCTTGTGGCTGCCAGGTGCCCGCTCCCGGGCAGCCAGGTGCCCAGTCAGCTCCCGATGAACAGGCTGCCGGGTGGGGCGGCTGGGAACAGGTGTGCGTTTCCCACCCCCTGAAGGGGCGTGCTCTTCTCCTGGCCCCAGGTTATCGTCCAGGTTCTCTCCCCGCCTGTCTTCCTGAAGGCGGCGGCCCTCGATCAGCCCACCCCCATCTCTCTCTCTTTATTTTCGGCTGTGCCACATGGCTTGTGGGATCTTCCTTCCCGGCCAGGATTTGAATCTGCACCCCTTGCAGTGAAAACACATTGTCTTAACCCCTTGACCACAGGAAAATCCCCACCCCATCTCTTTTGGAGACGCTCCCCCAGCCTTGAATTTTCCATCCCCTAGAACAATCTCCCCCTACCTCTCCACTCCCTCTCATCCTCTCCCGGGGATGCAGCTGGAAATCAAGCATCGAGCATGCTGAGCCTCCCCTCCCACCCCACCCCTGCCAGCTCCCTGGGTTCCCTAAGCAGCTCACCTCTTCCCTCCTCCCCAGTGCCCGGCAGGGCCACGTTTCATCGCCTCTCACCCCATCATCTGCAGCTGCCTCCCACTGCCTCCCACAGTCTCCAAGGTGGCTCACAAACCTCCCCCAGACCCCTCGCCGACCTATTTACACAGGTGTCAGCCCAACCCTTCCAAGACAGAACACCGCCATGTGCCTCCGGATCCTGCCACAATGGCTGAACCCCCACCCCACTCCTGGCAGGCAGGTCTTGCTGCTGTCTCCATAAAGAGCCCTACGGAGAAGGCGCTGGCCGGAGCCTGGGACCGCACATCTGAGCTGGGTCCTGGCTCACACCTCCCAGGCTGGGCCACTGCAGGCAGGTCACTGCCCCTCTCTGAGCCTGATCGGGGCTGATGGTGCCTATCTGCCTCACTGCTGGCTGACAACGGGTCTTCCGAGTGATCAGAAGGAACACGCACATACACACAGCAGAGAACAACTCACACCATAGAGGGAACGATTTCAAAAGATGCACCACACCGAAAAGGGGGCCCGAGAAAGAACCGAACTCGTCCAGAGGCAAACAGCAGCGTCGTCAGGGAGTGTCCGGCTTGAGAGGAGCGCGGGTAGGTGAAGCCACAAAGGCGCACCCGAGGGGAAGACATGCAGCAGGGTACTTCAGTGCACATCGGGTTCCGCCACCTGGATCTTGTTCTTCTTTCTTTTTCCCTTTTTTAAGCTGGGTCGGTTGCTGCCCGAAGGCTTTCTCTAGTTGCAGTGAGCAGAGGCTTCTCTCGTTGCCGAGCACTTTGGATCAAGGGCTCAGTAGTCATGCCACTCGGGCTCTGGAGCACGCAGGCTTCAGTAGTCATGGCGTACAAGCTTAGTTGCTCTGGCATATGGAATCTTCCCGGACCAGGGATCGAAACCATTTCCCCTTAACTACTGGACCACCAGGGAAATCCGAGTGATTTTTTTTTTTTTTTTTTTTAAGGAGAATTATACAGAATATAGAGAAGGAAATGGCAACCCACTGCAGTACTCTTGCCTGGAGAATCCCAGGGACAGGGGAGCCTGGTAGGCTACAGTCCATGGGATCTCGACGAGTCAGACACGACTAAGCGACTTCACTTTCACTTTATACAGAATATAAACCCGTGAGAATATAAGGGTAAACTATCTCTGGGGAGATCCACAGGTACTATAACGCTGATGCCCCTGGGGAGCAGAGATGGAGGGATTTATCAGGGGAGACACACATTCCTGCTATCCCCTTCTCTCCTGTGTATGCATAATCATCTTCAAAGAATTAGAACATAGGAGAATGGCCCCCTTTCCCTAGAAGTATGGGTTACCTGAGATTCATACAGATCTGTGGAGAGAATGGAAAGACCAATAAATACACCCCAAAGTGCTTTATGAACTGTTCAGCCAGCCCACCCTGGCTGGCTTACGATGATACACGTGGCCTGGATTCCGGTTCTGCCCCGAGTGCGTCTTGGCCGGTGACCTTGGGTAATTAAGCTGATCCATACCTCCTCACTCACTGTTGTTGCTCGCTTGATCAGTTGTCTCCGACTGTGACCCCATGGACTACAGCACAGCGGGCTTCCCTGTCCTTCACCATGTCCCCGAGTTTGCTCAGACTCATGTCCATCGAGTCGGTGATGCCATCCAATCATCTCCTCCTCTGTCGCCCCCTTCTCCTCCTGCCCTGAATCTTTTCCAGCATCAGGGGCTTTTCCAATGAGTCGCCTAAACCCCCACCAATGCTGTAGGACCGCAGTGGGGACTGAATGAGTCAGAGCAGGGGAGGCATCACTCCTCACATGTGGTCAGCATGTAATCCACCGTTGCCGTTGTGTTATTATTTTAATCACGTGACACACGCCGCATGCTCTCAGGGACCATGAGCCCCTTGAGGGAGGGGCCACGCCACCACCGGTGCCTGGAGGAAGTGGGGCTCAGAAAAGGTGGACAGGACGCATGATCGGCTGCCTGGATGGGTCATGGTCACAGAAAGAGGAGGGAGGTTAGGATTCCCGGAGCAGTGAAGCTGCCCTGCGGGTGCTGGGCACAGCAGGTACCAGTCTGGACACCAGCTGGGCCTCAACTCCTCCTCCTCACCTCAGCAGAGCTAGGTGGTCCCTGCTTTGCCGATCCCACGCAGGGAGCCACATCTGGAGCCAAACCTCTCCTTCCTGGTGTTGAGCCCAGCCTGATGGGGAGCCCGACCGCCTGCCTCAGGGAGTAGTTTCGGCAATGGCAGGGGCTCACTGGCGCTGTCCCAGGCCAGGTGTCAGCCCACGGAAATGCAGCTGGCTCACCCCCAATTCTGGAGGAGCCCCCTTGGGAGCATGGGAAGAGGGCAAGCTGGCAGCAAGACACAGCCCTTGCCTGCCCTGCCCGACCCCGGCCCTCCCACCCCTGACGGACAGAGGGCCCGGCATGCACGTTTGGCCCATATAGACAGACAGATGGGGGCCCCCAATAGAAGCCACATGGAAGGTAAGAAAAGGAGGGCCCCAAAAAATCCCCTGCAGCAAGTCCTCTGAGCAGACCTGGCACCCAGGCCTGAGTGGCAGTGGGCAGCCCTGGAAAAGATGGGGCGGGGGGATTAAAGGAATGCATCCCTTATTGCCTTAAAGGAATGTATCCTTTGCAGAAGGCAGCTTGGCCCTGGGGGCCAGGGGGGAGCCTGCTTGCGCTCTCGTCAGCCGACATGGTCCCACAGGGGTGTGAAGGCGGTGGGGACACTGCAGAGGCGCCCCCGAGGGAGCCACCAGCCAGACAGATGTTGGAGGAAGCCTTGGAAAAGACGTGGCCGCCGCTGACTTGTGAGCTGGTCCCGAGCGGCAGGAGGCTCCCAGCCCCTCTCCTGTCCTTAGCATGCACCTTCCACTTGCCCTCCCAGCTCTCAAAAGCTGCTTTTAATTTTTCTGTGCTTTCACTGAGATATAGTTACTTTTCAATACCACATAAATGATAGGCGTGCAGTGGGGTGATTCACAAGTTTTCAAGGTTAGCGAGTGAGCACAAGCATGATACTCCGCTTATAGTTATTATGAAATACTCCCTGTGCTATACGATATATCCTCCTAGCTTACTTATTTTATGCATAGTAGTTTGTGCCTCTTAACCCCAACCCCATCCTGCCGCTCCCACTTCCCTTCTCCCCATTGGTAACCACCAGTTTGCTCTCTACATCTGTGTCTGCGTCTTCGTTGTTATATTCTTTAGTTTATTGTACTTTTTAGACTCCACATATAAGTGATATCCAGTATGTGTCTTTCCCTGTCTGACTTATTTCACTTAGCATAATGCCCTCCAAGTCCATCCATGTGACTACAAACGGCAAAATTTCATTCCTTTTTATGGCTGAGAAATATATGTCCCACATCTTCTTTATCCATTCATCTGTTGATGAACCCTTCAATTGCTTCCAAATCTAGGCAATTATAAATAATGCTGCTATGAACATTGGGGTGTATGTATCTTTTCCTTTAGAGCTTTTGGGTTAGGGGGATATATATCAAAGAATGGAATTATTGGGTCATATGGTGATTCTATTTTTGGTGTGTGCGTGTGAAACCTCCATCCGGTTTTCCATAGTGGCTACACCAATATACTTTCTCACCAACAGTGCTCAAGGGCTCCCTTTTCTTCACATCCTCACCATTATTATTTGTGTGTTGTTACTGCTGTTGTTTTTTTGATGATCATCATTCTGACGTGTGTAAAGTGATGTCTCAGTGTGCTTTTGACCAGCCTCTCTCTGATAATTAACACGGTTGAGCGTTTCTACACGTGCCTGTTGGCCCTCTATATACCTTCTTTGGGAAAATGTCTATTCAGGTCCCCTGCCCGCTTGAGAATTTTTTTGATATTGAGTTGGATGAGCTGTTCATATACGTTGGATATGAGTCCCTTATCAGTTATATCATTTGCAAATGTTTTCTCCCATTCAGCAGGCTGTCTTTTTGTTTTGTCGATGGCTGGGACTGGTGCAGTAGGCAGCAGGGACGACGATGCTGGTGGGGCTGGGATTAAGATGGCCACAGCAGAAGGCACTCGGGAGGGAGAAGGGGCAGGGCCCGTGGCTGGAGGGAGGTGAAAGAGAGGGAGCAGTCTGGAACACCCAGGTTTCTGCTCTGGGTGCCTGGGGGAACAGCAGTACATGGACTGAGCTAGGGATCTGGGGGACAGAGCAGGTTTGGGAACAGGTGTTGAATTCAGCTCCGGATGTCTCTGGGGTCTGGAAAACATCTAGGTCAGGCCCCCCAATTCCAGGTGAGGCAGGTGAGACCCAGAGAGTGACATGCCCCAGCCCCCACACAGCAAGGCGCTGGCCATGACAGGGATGTCATGCCTCACTTCCTCACTATTGTTTAAAATGTCTCATGACCAGAAGAGAGCCTGGCTTCTATAAGTGGAACCCAGCTCCCCTAAACTGCCCCCAGACGCAGCTCCACCAGGGCCCATGGCTGGTTCACAGATGCATCCAGGTGAAAATCTGTGAAGTCTGCAGTACCAACCTCTCCACTTCGGTCTCCCACCTAAGTACTAACCAGGCCTGACCCTGCTTAGCTTCCAAGATCAGACACGATCAAGCGCATTCAGGCTGGTATGGCCGTAGACTCCCCTTGGGTCTGTATTTGAAAATGTCCATAAGAAGAGTTCCATCCAGACACGTCTTCTGCATGAACAAATACCCTATTGTTTAATCCAGTGACACCCTCTGTAGGCCCTACTCTCTGGGGTTGGACTCTGAATTTCTTGGTCTCTTTGTCCTTCTGTCCGGCTCGAGAACTGAGCTGCTTTGGGAAGCCTGCATTAGCAGCATCTTCGATTTAGAGACTGTGAGCTGAAAGTTCACACTGTCTGTCCTGAACTAACTTACCTGGCCTGGTGGCAAATAACCCAAGGCTCTCTCTAGAGTGGGCCGCAGCTGGGGGTCAGTCAGAGGCCCCAGCTGATTCTAGCCCCTGGGGAGGAATCCGACCACATCAAACAAAGCCCAGGACCACCCACAACCAAACACACACACACACACACACACACACACACAAGGGAACACAGGTCTAGAATCCAAAGTAGAAATTGATATCTCCCAGCACGTACTCCCTCCCAGACCCCTGGTGTCTCTGAGAGGCGTGAGCAGGTGGCTGCCCCCAGGGAGCCCACCATCCACAGAGGAAAATACACACGCAGGAGTGACGGGCTGGAGGAGAGTCGAGGTAGGCTGGGCGGGTGGGGAGCTAGGGCAGCTGGTGTGCGTTCAGAATGGTGGGGGTCACAGGCCAGCCGTCCCAGGGCTTAGAGGCTGAGTGAGGATTCCCCTAGCAGGGAAAGGGGGTGGGCACGGAAGGAAGAATAGGAGCAAAGGCCCCAGGGCAGGGAAGAGAAGGGAGAGTGAGACTCCAGTGCAGCCCAGTGAGCAGGAGAGCGGACAGGGCAGCTGCAGGCCTGGACGGGGGGTTGAGTGTCTGTGGCTGCTGTCGGAGCCCCGCAGTGGGTCTGCCCTGTCCTCACCCAGCACCCTGGTGAATTACTTGGGGAATGACCTTTAGCTTCTGTGTTCTTCCAAGTTCTTGGCAGAGGTCAGGAGTCCTTTGCATTGGCTCTGTGTGCTCCTTATGGCCCCAAGCTTTGACTCCTACTTGGAAGAGGTGAACTCATCTGGTGATGACCAATGGGCCCTGAGGCCACCAATCCCAGGCTGGTCCCACCTTGCCTGAGAGACCCGGCAAGCCCCAGCCCCGCCCTGTCCTCCTGCAAGTTTAAAATCTCACGCACCAAGGAGGAGGCTGGCCAGTGGCTCCTGCCCCCAACCCCGGCATCTCTGGGTAACCGGGCAGGCCCGCCCTGTCTCAGGGCTGTTTCTAGCGACAGAGTCCTGCCAGAAATTCCGTCCCTGCAGTCTTCTGTTACCCGAGGCTCTTCACGTGGGGGCAGCTATCTGCATCCCGGTGTTTCAAATCACTGCGTCCTGCACCTCTGTGCCCTGTCAACTGGGACAGTCCAGGTGCTTCTGGTTCCACTCAGCTGCCTTTTCTTCCAGAAAGCAGGCCAGCTGTTCCAAAGGCCCGTCTGGGAGGGCCTTCCTCCCTCCAAAGTCCACGGCCATCGTGACCAGCATTCAGAGTCACCCCACGTCTGCAGCCGGCACGCCTCATTGCTGGATGTTCCAGAAGCAGGCGTGTGTTCTCAAGGCTGGCCTTGCCCCCCTCCTCCCTCTGCAGCTCTCCTTGAAGCTTCTTCAAAAGGAACCTGTTGCCAGGATAAAAATGCCCTCAGATCTCTTTAAATAGATATGAGGGCTTTTTAAAAGTAAAATTAAGTGTATCTGTGGGCCAACCTCCATTTAGAAACACACGTTCCAGTTCACCATAGACTTCCCTTGGAAGGAAAGCCATGGCAAACCTGGATGGCGTACTGACAAGCAGAGACATTACTTTGCCAACAGTGATCCGTAGAGTCAAAGGTATGGTTTGCCTAGAACTCATGCACAGACTGTGCTTTTCATTCTGTCTGCCCCCTGATAGATGAGGATAAGAGGCATGTGGAAGCTTCCTGATGGAGGGACTGGCTGTGGGGAAAACTGGGTCTTGTTCTGATGAGCAGGGCCAGGCTCAGTAAATCTTTAATCCAATTTTCTGCTGATGGGCAGGGCTGTGTTCCCTCTCCTGCCATGAGGGGTAATGGGGTAATGGCGACCTCCTTTAAAAGGACTTATACCAGCACGCCGCTGCTCCCAGCACTGCTGTAGCCAGTGCCCCTGACCCCACAGCAGGCCACTGTCAACTCAAGCCTCTGCCGGAGATCCAGGACACTCACGGGCAAATCTGGCTCAGTCTCGTGTGGGGTCGCTGCTCCTATCTCCTGGGTCCCGGTGCACACCAGGGTTTGCTTGTACCCTCCAAGAGTCTCTTTCTCCCAGTCCTGTGGAAGTTCTCCATGCCTCCACAGGAGACACTCACACACTCAAACGCAGGTGTGGCTCAGTCTCTTGCGGAGGTAGCTGCTCCTTGCCCTGGGCCCTGTGTGCACACGGTTTTGTTTGCATCCTCCGAGCATCTCTGTGGAGCTGGAGAAGACTCTTGAGAGTCCCTTGGACTGCAAGGAAATCCAACCAGTCCATCCTAAAGGAAATCAATCCTGAATATTCACTGGAAGGACTGATGCTGAAGCTGAAGCTCCAGTACTTTGGCCACCTGATGCAGAGAGCTGACTCATCAGAAAAGACCCCGATGCTGGGAAAGATTGACTGTGTGGGAGGAGAGGGGATGACAGAGGATGAGATGGTCGGATAGCATCACTGACTCAGTGGACATGAGTTTGAGCAGGCTCTGGGAGATGGGGAAGAACAGGGAAGCCTGGCGTGCTGTAGTTTATGAGGTTGCAAAGAATTGGAGATGACTTAGCGACTGAACAATAACAACAGTAGACTGTCACAGTTTTTAAAGCTGGATTTCCAGCTGAGGAAGGTGCATCAGAAGCACTTGGGGTCCTTTGTCCAAGCCGTGTGGCCCCAGTGTTCCTCCCACCCCTCAACACACAGTTTCTGAAATATCTGTCCCCTCCTCAATCTAGGCCCGGCTCCTGTCACCTGTGGGCTGATGGCTGGCACCAAGGTGAGTTCTGTAGTCACACAGAGGAAGAAGCTTAGGGGCCAGCATTTGCAGAGATTCACGGAGATTCATGGAGATTCACGGGGAAAGGAAAGGGCCAGTGATAACGGTGGTGGGGGTGGGGGGTAGGGCTGATCTGAGGGTCTGTGGGAGGTGGGCTTGGCTGAAGGCTGTGGGGACTGGAGCCAGCTAGGGTGGCAGTTGGAGGCGGGGTCCTCGCTTCACAAGCCAGACCCTCCTGTTGTGAACATCAGCCTGAGGGAAGCGGTCACCTCCAGCACGGACCTGTCCTCACGTTGCTGCTCCACCCTCTGCCTTGTCCCGGAGGAGCTTGCCCTGCCATGGGGCTGGCACCTGATGTTCCAGAGCAAGGCTGGTAGCGGGCTGTCCTAGTGGGCAAGAAATTCTGGCAACGAGGCCCTTCATGAGGCCACAACTGGGGCAGAGTGGACACCCCTTACACATTCCTTCATCAAAGTCACCGAGTCCCCTTGACCTGCCCCAGGGCCTGCGCTGGGCACTGGGGACAAGATGTGGGTCAGCTCACTTGTGTCCCTGCTTCTGGGGGGGAAGCGGGGCTGCCGAGATGTGCATGTGTAAATAAATCGAGGTCACCTCCTCTCAGAAGCCCTCTCTGACTCCCTTTCCTCCTTCCCAGTGGAGGTGCCCTTTGTCTCAGTGAAGAAGAAATTTGCCCAGGTTCAAGCCCTGACTCCACCTCCTGCTGGCCGTGGGCTCTGGACCAGTTACTCCACCTCTGAGCCTCGATTTCCTCATCTGTAAGAGAAGGTGACAATATTCCTTACCCCACAGAGTTATTGCAAGCATGAAACCAAATCCAGACACAACTCCTAGCATAGGGGCTATCATACAGCATGCTCCCGATAGTACTCGCTACTATTATCGTTGCTGTTATTAAAATCACTATTGCCCTGTATTTCTGTCCGCTATAGGACTTCCTATCTTTGATTATTCACGCGTATGTCTTCATGTCTAAGCTTCCAGAGAGCAGGGACCATGAACCATTCATTTCTGCATTCCCAGAAAACTTCCTGGCAAACAATAAAGTTAATAGTAGTAACAATGAGATTGACCGATATACACTACTAAGGATAAACTAGATAACCAATGAGAACCTATTGTAGAGCACAGGGAACTCTACTCAGAGCTCCGTGGTGACCTAAATGGGAAGGAAATCCAAAAAAAGATAGGACATATGTGAGCGCATAGCTGATTCACTTTGCTGTAGAGTAGAAACCAACGCGACAACGGAAAGCAACTATTTGTGTGCTCATTCACTCAGCCGTGTCCGACCCTGGCGACCACACAGACGGTAGCCCTCCAGGCTCCTCTGTCCATGGGATTTTCCCAGCAAAGATCCTGGAGTAGGTTGCCATTTCCTCCTCCAGGGGATCTTCTTGACTCAGGGATCGAACCCAAGTCTCCTGCATCTCCTGCATTGGCAGGCAGAGCCTTTACCACTGAGCCACCTGGGGAAGCATATATAGTCCAATAAAAACTCATAGAAAAAAAATTTTAAGATAATGAAAATAAATTAAAAAATAAAATGATTCTCTACAATGATGAAAAAGGAAAAAAAAAAAAAAAAAAAACCAGCAGCAGGAATGATGACTGTCACACCATTTCTTGACCATTTCTCGTTACCATTTCTTGAGAACTTACTCCCTCCTGGACACTGTTGCGCGTGCTCCAGGTGGGCTTGCGTCCATCTCGTTGACCCTCCCAGGGAGGGTCTGTTTCTCAGCCCTGACCCAGGTACTTACGACTCCTGTGCCATCTACAAACCACAGCAGGTCCGGGGGAAGGGGGCCTGTGAGGAGGCCTGGGTCCTGATCAGCCCCCGTGCAGCCCCAAGAGATGACGGGACCCTGCCCCTCTGGGTGCCGCCCCATCTGGGTGTCAGGGCCCTTGCTGACGCAGAGGGCACAGGGTGATACAGGGGGTCTGTCCTGCGGAACCCCCTCCCTTCCTTCTTCACAGGTCCCAGCTCTGGAGCCTCACCTCCTGGATGACATTTGGGGCCCGTGGGGGCCCCTCCACGCCCGAACCTGGGAACAGCCACTTGCATGTGGGAGGTGGTGAGGCCCCACGAGGCCCAGCCTCAAACGTCTTGATGGGGTGGGGCTGTGGCCCGAAGTGGCAAGGGTTTGGCCACAGTCACACAGCAAAAACCCAAATAGCCTCTGATCCTGTCTGAAGGGGCCCTCAGAGGGGCTTCGAGAAGCCCCTGGAGAAGGCGCTGGGGTGGGGCAGGGCCCAGCTGGGCCGGCCTGTCTCTGCTCCTGCCCTCAGCAGACTTTTGCTTCATGTCAGCCTCCAGGCACAGACAGGGCAGTGGGGTCTTCATCCTCTTGGGGCCTCAGATGCTTGATAAGAGTGTGAAGAAAGCCCCGAGCCCTGTGCACAGACTCACCTGCAGGGGCCACAGTGTCAGGGACCCCGAGGCCCACCTCCAGAGTCAGCTTAGAACCTGTCTGTGGCCGGTCAGCAGGCTCTCCCCTGAGAAACGCACTCCCACGGGTGGGAACAAAATTACCGGTGCCTCCTCAGCATGTATATAAAGACCAGCGAAGACCTCCTGGTTTCCAGAGTTGTGTCTCTGCATGAGGTACGTGGACAGAGTGCTCTTTTGAAGAGGGAAACATCCAGAAGGGTTGAATTGAGGGTGCTCCCCTTTCCCAGCTGAACTAGTTCCTGAGACGAACAAGCAGGGGTTCACTTCTCAGGGGATTAGGGGGCACCAACAAGCTGGTGTCTCTCATTCAACACAAAACTGAGGTACCTAATGAGCCACAGACTGTTCAGACTCCATCAACTTTCCACCAAATTCCAGATTTGGGGTGTCTTCTGTCTCTGAGCTTTGCACTGAGTTGAACACTGAGCCTCCAGGTGCGGAGCACACGCCCATTTTACAGATGCAGAAACTGAGGCTCAGCAAGGCTGTGCGACCTGCCAAGGTCAGAGCAAGTGGTGGAATCCAAAGTCCAGCTGGGATGTGCCTGGCTCCCCCTGGCTTGGCGAGGGGAGTGGAAGAGGGTGGGGAAAGGGCCCGGGAGAGAGGACCAAGGGTCACCTCGGCCCGAAAGCACGGGTGGGGTGAAGGTGCAGTGTGACTGGCCCGCAGCCCCAGGCGGCGGGTTTTGGTTTTGTTTTATTGTCAGTGGTGGGTCTTTGTTGCCGCACCAGTTTTCCTCTAGTTGTGGCAACGGGAGCTACTCTTCACTGCGGTGTGGGGGCTTCTCATTGTGGTGGCTTCTCTTGCTGCAGAGCGTGGGCTCTAGACTCACTGGCTTCAGTAGTGGCGGCCCACGGGCTACCTTCCCAGACCAGGAATCAAACCAGTGTCCCCTGCGTTGCAAGGCAGATTCTTAACCACTGGACCCCCAGGGAAGTCCCCGGGCCATGTCTGAAGCTCTCCACTGTGTACAGGCTGGACCTACGCAGCCTTTCTGCATTCCGAGGCCAGGCCGATCTGGGCTGGATCTTTGGGCTCCGTCATCTCCTCTCACTCACTCTGGAAGGCTGTCTGTCAGGACAAGGCCTCAGAGGCTGCTCGGAGGAAGGCCTGCAGGCAGGCAAGAATCCAGGGAGAGCCAGGGTCATGGTGACGCCAGTCTGGATGTGTGGAAAGAGTCTGAGCTTCTGCAACCCTAGGTCTGCAATTGGCTCCAAGGAAGGTATGATTCTATGGCTCAAGTGTAGATGGTAAGTTGTGTCTGAGTCTTTGAGATCCCATGGACTGTAGCCAGCCAGGCCTCTCTGTCCATGGAGTTCTCCAGGCAAGAATACTGGAGTGGGTTGCCATTTCCTTCTCCAGGGGATCTTCCCCACCCAGAAATTGAACCTATGTCTTCCTGCACTGAAGGCAGATTCTTTAGCCACCAGGGAAGCACCTGTGGATCAGACATTGCCTTGTAAATACTAGAGAGGAAGGTGGATGATGGGGGAAGGATGGGAGGCTGGCCCTTCACACGCCCCTGCCCTCGGTGCTCCCAAACCCACACCTCTTCCCATGGCAAAAGTCCTGTCCTCCCTAAAGCGCCTGACTTACAAAACAGCAGGCAGGACAGCAGGCGGTTCCTCCTCCTTGGGAAACAGACGGGGACGCTGCAAGCTAAGTCTTACTGGGCCCCAGTCTGCGGGCCGCTCTCCAAGGACAGCTGTCACACTGTGGCTGTCGGTTGAACACATAACACACATTTTTAGGGAGAAGCCCTTGTCTCAGAATCGTACCAGCTTGTGCCTGGCTGGATCTTCCAAGGTCAAGTGGCCCCATGGTGGACAGTCGGCAGTGCCTGGCCTGGGCCCTCTCCCAGGGTCTGTTTCATGCCACCCCGCCAGAAGAGCTGGGGGTGCCCCATGGTCTCAGATGCACTTTAAAAAGCAGACTCCTTGCAGGGCAGGAATGGCGATGCAGATGTAGAGAATGGACTTGTGGCCACAGGGAAAGAGGGTGAGGGTTGGCTTGATCGGGAGCACAGCATTGTCATATATACACGTGCTGTTCCATCGCTCAGTCATGTCCAACCCTTTGTGACCCCATGGAGGGCAGTGTGCTAGGCTCTTCTGTCCATCACTGACTCCTGAAGCTTGCTCAAACTCATGTCCATCGAGTCTGTGATGCCCTCCAACCATCTCACCCTCTGCTGTCCCCTTCTCCTCCTGTCTTCAATCTTTCCCAGCATCAGAGTCTTTTCCAGTGAGTCAGTTCTTTGCATCAGGTGGCCAAAGGACTAGAGCTTCAGCATCACATATACCCTGTGAAAGTGAAAGTCGCTCAGTTGTGTCCAACTCTTAGCGACCTCATGGACTATATGGTCCATGGAATTCTCCAGGCCAGAATGCTGGAGTGGGGAGCCTTTCCCTTCTCCAGGGGATCTTCCCAACCCAGGGATCAAACCCAGGCCTCCCTCACAGATTCTTTACTAGCTGAGCCACAAGGGAAGCCCAAGAATACTGGAGTGGATAGCCTATCCCTTCTCCAGGGGATCTTCCTGACCCAGGAATCGAATTGGGGTCTACTGCACTGCAGGTGGATTCTTTACCAACTGAGCTATGAGGGAAGCCCAATTCAGCTGTGGAGAATGCGGTATATATACCCTGCAGCTGCTGCTGCTGCTAAGTCGCGTCAGTCGTGTCTGACTCTGTGCGACCCCATAGATGGCAGCCCACCAGGCTCCCCCGTCCCTGGGATTCTCCAGGCAAGAACACTGGAGTGGGTTGCCATTTCCTTCTCCAATGCATGAAAGTGAAAAGTGAAAGGGAAGTCGCTCAGTCACGTCCGACCCTCAGCGACCTCCTGGACCACAGCCCACCAGGCTCCTCCGTCCATGGGATTTTCCAGGCACAAGCACTGGCGTGGGGTGCCATTTGAAATAGATAACTAGCAGGAAGCTACCGCACAGCACAGGGAGCTCCGCTCAGGGCTCTCTGATGACCTAGAGGGGTGAGAGAGAGGCTAAAGAGAGAGGGGATATATGAATACATATAACTGATTCACTTTGTTAAACAGCAGAAACTAACACAAGGTTGTAGAGCAGTTATACTCCAATAATAAAATAAATTTAAGCAGCAGCATGAGCCAGCACTGCACAGAGGCCGACGAGGCACAGAAGGAACTGGGGGCAGATCAGTCACCCTGTGACAGGCCCCGGGGCTCCTAGCCTCTGAATTGCGGCCTCTGTTCAAAGAAGGAGAATGAGGTCTCTGGCACTCACACCTGATTTCGACAAAGTCTGACCCACCTGCCTCAGCCCCCGCCCCTGAGCTGGTGACCTGGGCTCCTCCCTCCAAAACCGATCTCTGAGTCAGGGTCTCCCCATGCTTTGTGTTCTGACGTCGAGAAAACTGCTGCCACACCTCGCCCCTCTCCCAGGAGGGGTGTCAGCCCCTTCCCACTCCAGATGCTCTCCTACTCCAGCGAGGCTCCAGCCCCACGACCCCCACCCAGACTCTGATCCTACAGTCTTGCCACGACCCACAACACCTTTCAGGTCCTCACTTTCCACCTTCCTCAGCTTATGTTCTGTGGTTGTCCGATGGCTCAGTGGTAGAGAATCCGCCTGCAATGCAGGAGACACAAAAGATGTGAGTTCAATCCCTGGGTTGGGAAGATCTTCTGGAGGAGAACATGGCAACCCATTCCAGTATTGTGTCCAGAAAAGCCCATGGACAGAGGGCCCTGGCGGGCTACAGTCCATGGGGTCGCAAAGACTCAGCATAGACACACACTCTTAATCTGGGCTCCAGGAACAAGGTCCACACGTGTGCAGAACACACCACCCTTACGGCAGGAAGCGAAAAGGAACTGAAGAGCTTCTTGATGAAGGTGAAAGAGGAGTGTGGGAAACCTGGCTTAAAACTCAGCATTCAAAAAACAGATCATGGCATCCGGTCCCCTCACTTCGTGGCAAATAGGTGAGGAGACAATGGAAACAGTGAGAGAGTTTTTATTTTCTTGGGCTCCAGAATCACTGCAGATAGTGACTGCAGCCATGAAATTAAAAGACGCTTGTTCCTTGGAATAAAAACTATGACCAGCCTAGACAGAATATTAAAAAGCGGAGACGTTATTTTGCTGACAAAGGTCCATCTAGTCAAAGCTGTGGTTTTTCCAGTAGTCATGTGTGAATGTGAGAGTTGGACTATAAAGAAAGCTGAGCACCGAAGAATTTATAGTTTTGAACTATGGTGCTGGAGAAGACTCTTGAGAGTCCCTTGGACTGCAAGGAGATCCAACCAGTCCATCCTAAAGGAAATCA
>NW_011494756.1:525395-528187 GCF_000754665.1 Bison bison bison | reverse complement strand
TTTATAGTTTTGAACTATGGTGCTGGAGAAGACTCTTGAGAGTCCCTTGGACTGCAAGGAGATCCAACCAGTCCATCCTAAAGGAAATCAGTCCTGAATATTCATTGGAAGGACTGATGCTGAAGCTGAAACTCCAATACTTTGGCCACCTGATATGAAGAACTGACTCATTGGAAAAGCCCCTGATGCTGGGAAAGATTGAAGGCAGGAGGAGAAGGGGATGACAGAGGATGAGATGGTTGAATGGCATCACCGACTCGATGGGCATGAGTTTGAGCAAGCTCCAGGAGTTGGTAGATGGACAGGGAGGCCTGTTGTGCTGCAGTCCATGGGGTTGCAAAGAGTCAGACATGACTGAGAGACTGAACTGAACTGAACTGTGTGCAGTCCAAAGGGTCTCAAGGTCACAAAGAGTCAGACACGACTGAACGACTAAGCACGTGCTCATTAAAAGGATAAACTGAAGTATATAAAAAATGTTGAGTTTTTTGAGTAAATCAATTCGACCTGGGCAGTGCCAAATGGGGAGTGGTTAGGAGCACGCCACCCACAGGAGACAGGGAGGCAAAGCCTCGCCAACAGGAGAGTCCTGCGTGGGCTGCGTCCTGGGCGAGCCTTATGTGGGAAGCCCCCGGGTGCTGTGGGGTTGGCTGTCCTCAGACTGCCGTCTCCTCACCTAGTGGTCTTTCTGGCTTAGGTCTGGGTTTAGATGCTGCCTGGAAACTCCCATGGATGGAGGAGGCTGGTAGGCTGCAGTCCACGGGGTCGCTAAGAGTCGGACACAACTGAGCGACTTCACTTTCACGCATTGGAGAAGGAAATGGCAACCCACTCCAATGTTCTTGCCGGGAGAATCCCAGGGACGGAGGAGCCTGGTGGGCTGCCATCTATGGGGTCGCACAGAGTCGGACACAACTGATGTGACTTAGCAGCAGCAGCTAAATCTAACCTAAGTGAACCTGCCTGCTCCCTTTCAACGAGGAGGCTCGGGTCTCCTGGCTGAGCATGGCCAGACAAAACCTGCACCCCGTCTCACCTCTACTCTCAGTCCCTAAAACCCACCCCCTCCTCCTCACACTCATTGGTGAGCTGGCTCTTGCCAGAAAGAGCACAGTCCCTTCCCATGTCGACAGCACTCACTCCTGTCCCCACGGTGCCCGACCCCATCACCAAAGGCAGTCGCTCCCTTGGGACCCTTCACCTCCTCCCGGCTCCTCTTCTGTAAGCCCTGGCTCCAGCCTCCTCCCTGGCAGCCTCTGCAACAACCTCACCTCTCTGCTTGAGCTCCTGGCAGGCACCTCCCTCCCCAACCCCCTGCTCTATCTTCCAGCCTGGGGAGATTTGTGCGGACTTGAATTTGCCAGACTTTCCAGTACAGCTGGACTGGGTCTCCCTCTGGCTCCTTCCCTTGCATTCTCTCGAGGCTGATCCTTCTTATCAGACATGTTGTTAAAGCACTGATGTTCGAGAAGTTTCCCCTGGTCACCCCACAATGACTTCCCCTGACACCGTGTAGCTTATCTATTGTAAGGACAGCTCTTTTTTCTGTTTAACTTATTTGACTGAAGTATAGTTGATACACCACGTTGTGTTAATTTCTGCTGTACAGCCAAGTGATTCAGTTACACATATGTACACATTCTCTTTCATATTCTTTTCCAACTGTGGTTTGTCACAGGTTACTGACTATAGTTCCCCACGCTATACAGTAGAACCTTGTGGTTTATCGATTTTATGATAGTTAATATACGGTTTATATAGTTAGAGAAGGAAACGGTAACCCATTTTAGTATTCTTGTCTGGGAAATACTATGGACAGAGGAGCCTGGCAGGCTATAATTTCTGTTTAGTTCAGTCACTCAGTGGTGCCTGACTCTCTGTGACCCCGTGAACGCCAGGCCTCCCTGTCTATCACCAATTCCCGGAGTTTACTCAAACTCAGCTGTTGGGGGCCAGAGTGAGGTACTCCGCCCATGGCAAAGGTCATGAGGAAGGAGGCTCAACATACGCAAAGGCGGGATCGAGCCTCAGGAGTCCCCCTGGAAATCCTCGAGCATCTACCCCCATAACCAGAGCCTGCCTACTTTACTACTTTGTGCTCTCACCTACACCTCTGACTTTAAGGGGGGCTGTCCCCCACCACCTCTTTCGGAGAAGGAGTTAACTTAGAGCTCCAATTAATAATAATTCCTGGGCGTGATAAGAGTGTTTTAACCTACAAACTCCTCTAAAGGTTCTCTAGCCTGCCTGACAGGCTTGTCCGGCCACATGTGATTGCTCACAGCCTCCCAACCGTGAGAGGCACGAGATGCTTTAAACCTTCTAAAAACAGGTTCCTTAGAAAAGTTAGAAAACTATTAGTATAAGTATAATGGGCTGATTAGAAATTGTATTGGTGAAGGGTTTTTCATTTGTTGAGCCAATGTTTGTTGCTAAGTCTCCACATCCCCTGCCCTTACACACGTTAATGAATATATAGAAGAAATAAGTATTAACCTTTGATATTAATCACGTTAGACCTTAGGCTAAGTAAATTCTTTTCTTAACTAAAACCCACTACACCGTCACCTTATAGGAATGTAACTTTATTTGGGTGGTGTCTGTTTTAAGAATAATCACCCCTGGAGAAATAAGTGTCCTGGTTGACTGACCGCTGTCACAAGGAGAGGGTCATAAATTGTCAGCAGGCCCCCCTGGCCAGAAGATGATGTAACACCCCTAAGACCTCTGTATACATTTGTATGAAGCACCTGACTTTGATAAAAGTCAGGACTGCTGACCCCACGTGACTT
>NW_011494756.1:524581-525295 GCF_000754665.1 Bison bison bison | reverse complement strand
CGTGGAACCCACCATGCTTACTAATTATGCCTGGGCTTCTAAGATCCGACCGGGGAGGCCTCAGTGTCTCCTCTCCTTCGGGAGAACGGAAGGACGCCTGTGGCCTACGTAAGTGGTGCAAACTTCTTGTCTCGAAGTTTTATTGGTCTCCCGCGTAAACCAAGCCACTCAGCCTCTTTTCTCCACTGAATTTTCTTACTGAGCTATCCTTATTCTATTACTCTTTATATCCTTAATTAACGTTTAATTAAGCAGTTGTTTCCTGATCGTTGCCTACGCCGTCTCTCCTTCGAATACCCTGGATCAGCCGGGGCTGGTCCCCGGCACTCAGCAATGGCAACCTACTCCGGTACTCTTGCCTGGAAAATCCCGTGGATGGAGGAGCCTGGTAGGCTGCAGTCCATGGGGTTGCTGAGTCAGACACGACTGAGCTACTTCACTTTCACTTTTCACTTTCATGCCTTGGAGAAGGAAATGGCAACCCACTTTAGTGTTCTTGCCTGGAGAATCCCTGGGATGGGGGAGCCTGGTGGGCTGCTGTCTATGGGGTCGCACAGAGTCAGACACGACTGAAGTGACTTAGCAGCAGCTGCAGCCTGTCCTTTGAGTCGGCTATGTCATCCAACCATCTCATCCTCTGTCATCCCTTTCTCCTCCTGCCCTCAATCTTTCCCAGCATCAGAGTCTTTTCCAATGAGTCAACCCTTCACATGA
>NW_011494756.1:520286-524139 GCF_000754665.1 Bison bison bison | reverse complement strand
CAGATGCCATGATCTTCATTTTCTGAATGTTGAGCTTTAAGCCAGCTTTTTCCCTCTCCACTTTCACTTTCATCAAGAGGCTTTTGAGTTCCTCTTCACTTTCTGCCATAAGGGTGGTGTCATCTGCATATCTGAGGTTATTGATATTTCTGCCAGCAATCTTGATTCCAGCTTGTGTTTCTTCCATCCCAGCATTTCTCATGATGTACTCTGCATAGAAGTTAAATAAGCAGGATGACAATATACAGCCTTGACGTACTCTTTTTCCTATTTGGAACCAGTCTGTTGTTTCATGTCCAGTTCTAACTGTTGCTTCCTGACCTGCATACAGATTTCTCAAGAGGCAGGTCAGGTGGTCTGGTATTCCTATCTCTTGAAGAATTTTCCACAGTTTATTGTGATCCACACAGTCAAAGGCTTTGGCATAGTCAATAAAGCAGAAATAGATGTTTTTCTGGAACTCTCTTGCTTTTTCCATGATCCAGCGGATGTTGGCAATTTGATCTCTGGTTCCTCTGCCTTTTCTAAAACCAGCTTGAACATCAGGAAGTTCACGGTTCACATATAGAGACTGCTAATATTCCGGAAAATAAAACTACTATCTTCTCCTTGTTATCTGATTTACAGAAAGAGATTAAACACAGAGATAAAAAATATTTTGTGGGACATATTACAGCCCGTTCTGGCTTGCCTGGCCCTTTTCTTTGGCAGATGCATTAACTAAATAATTGCTTTAAACTTACATAAAAAGATTGACAAGGCCAAATATTCTCACAAAATTCACCATCAAAATGCAGCTGGTTTAAGGTATAAATTTCATATCCCTAGGGAAACAGCTAGACAAATAGTTAACTTATGTCTAAATTGCCCAATATTTAATCCATCTCCACCATTAGGAGTAAATCCCCGAGGCCTTAGGCCTAATGCTCTCTGGCAAATGGACGTAACTCATATCCCGGCCTTTGGAAAACTGTCCTTTGTACATGTTACCGTGGATACCTTTTCTCATGATATTATAGCCTCTGCTAGATCAGGTGAAGCATCAAGAGACATAATTCAGCACTTGTTTCATTGCTTTTCCCGAATAGGACTCCCCAAACAGATAAAAACAGATAACGCCCCAGCTTATACTTCTGCTGCTTTTAAGAGGTTTTGTCAACAATTTTCCATATTCAACAAGAATACCTTATAATCCCCAAGGTCAAACCATAGTGGAAAGGGCACACCAGACTTTCAAAAATCAGATAGCTAAGACGGAGAAAATTTAAGTTTTACTCTCCACATCATGTTCTACACCGTGCTTTGTTTGTAATTAATTATTTAAATGTAGACACACAGGGGCAGATCGCAATGGTGAGACACTAGATTCCTGAAGGGGCTACGACTCGGCCCCTGGTCAAGTGAAAGACCTCCTTAGCAGAGAGTGAAAAGGGCCAGATGTGTTGCTAACTTGTGGGAGAGGGCATGCTTGTGTGTTTCCACAGGATTCCACTTCTCCTGTTCGGACCCCTGAGGTTACTGAGATTCCTGGAGTCCTAGAGTCCGGGACCAAGGGAAAATGGGGAGATCAGAAGCTCGTCGAGTCCAGACCTGAGAGAACCAAGGAAAAGCCAAAGGGCAAATGACCCTTCACCTGAGGCTTCACCGCTAGTACATCGCTTCAGGCACCTGGCCCTTCGGGAGAGACATGCTGATCGACTTCAGCGGTATTCTGCTCCATCTCATTGCCGTCATCGTACTCAACAACTGCCTCCAGCATGGTACCAACTTGGGGCCAGCTAAAACATCTCGCTCAGCGGGCTGAAGAGTTAATAGAAAGGGGGAGATATGAGGCCACTCCTATAGTGATGTTTGTGGCTATGCTTGCTGTGTTGGCTTGTCAGACTGGGCCTATTTATCTAATCCACCTTCTTTCCAGCCTGTTGATTGGATGAATGAGCCCATTCATGTTTTTGTTAATGATACTCTTCTTTTGGGCGGGGCTTCCATCTGTCCTAATAATGTTAAAACAGTGGTCAGCACTTCCTTCAATTTTTCAGGTGTGTCCATTTATCCACCTATTTGCTTTGCCATATCTTCCTCTTTACAAGGATCAGCTCCGGTTTTGAATGGATGTGTTAGCGCTTCCTTGAAAGTCATGCTTACTGATTCTCCGAGAAGCGATGACTTTTGGTCTTTACAGCTGCTGATGCCGGGGGCATAAGAAAGACTTTTTGATGCCTTAAAAAAGGCAGCCCCTCATTCAAAGGATGGAGCTGTGCACTCCCCACTTCGGACTCTGATGAACAAGGACTGCAGGCCTGGGAAAGCATAAGCAGAATTTCTGGATTTCCTCGTTGGAAAGAATGCATGTACGCCATAAAGTTACTATTCCCATTGCTGCCACCAGACATTTTCTGACCGAATGCAGGTGCCCCTATCTTTCGAATCAACGATGGGGCTTGATTTATGTAGAACCTTATAGGTTCACATGGAATAATTCATTTCTTCCTATGCCTTTAGTAATTACTAGGTGACATGCTAACGGATGGGTTCCTCCTTTATTGAGCTTCGATGGAACAGGTCCCATGCAGCCTGAGTTACTGAAAGTGTTGGCTGCTGTGGCACCTGTGATTTTACATAGACCTTTAAATGAACAAAGATATACCATACGGGCCTGCATGCACTCTCCCTATGCCTTTTAACTGGCCAGAAATCAGAGTGATTTGGAAGTTTCTAAAGGAAAAACTGTTTACAATGTTATATGTGTGAATTGTTTTATATCAAATTGTGTTGATGGAAATGATTATAATAATTATAAGGCTGTGATGATCGTAAAGCAACCATCATATTTGATGGTTCCTGTAAAATTAGAGGGACAATGGTTTGATGATTATGCATTGAAAGTTTTATATGAACTTAATGGCTTAAGTTCTCGACCTAAGAGATTCATTGCAGCTCTGGTTGTGGGAATAACTGCCTTGATTGCCATAATTGCATCAGTCACGGTTTCTGCTGTTGCCCTGTCAAAAGAAGTGCATACGGCCTTGTTTGTCGATCAGCTGTCCAAAAATGTCTCCATAGCTCTTACTATGCAGGAAATTATAGATAAAAAAATAGAAAATAGGGTCAATGCTTTAGAAGAAGCAGTTCTGCTTATGGGGCAAGAAATTACAAACTTAAAAATTAAATTATCTTTAAGGTGCCATGCTGAATTTAAATGGATGTGGGTTACCCCTCTACAAGTGAATGAGTTCATGTGTTCTTGGAAATGCATTAAAAATCATATTTTAGGCATCTGGAATCATTCAGATTTTAGTATTGATATCTCTAAATTACATCAGAATATTCAGGATATGAAGCAGGTGGAGTCCGACTTTTCCTCTCAATGGCTTTCTAATTCCCTCTTTAAAAATCTGGAGGGGAATCTTTCCCATGGATCCTTTTCTACAATAATGATTAATGCAGCCATGTGCTTATGCCTGTTAGTTCTGATTTGTGTAATAACCCCATGCCTTTTCAGAATACTCAGCCAAAATGTTTCTGCTCTATCTACCCAGTTTCATCAGATCAGATCAGATCAGATCAGTCGCTCAGTCTTGTCCGACTATTTGCGACCCCATGAATCGCAGCACACCAGGCCTCCCTGTCCATCACCAACTCCCAGAGTTCACTCAGACTCACGTCCATCGAGTCAGTGATGCCATCCAGTCATCTCATCCTCTGTCGTCCCCTTCTCCTCCTGTCCCCAATCCCTCCCAGCATCAGGGTCTTTTCCAATGAGTCAACCCTTCACATGAGGTGGCCAAAGTACTGGAGTTTCAGCTTTAGCATCATTCCTTCCAAAGAAATCCCAGGGCTGATCTCCTTATGG
>NW_011494756.1:517043-519715 GCF_000754665.1 Bison bison bison | reverse complement strand
TAAATAAGCAGGGTGACAATATACAGCCTTGACGTACTCCTTTTCCTATTTGGAACCAGTCTGTTGTTCCATGTCCAGTTCTAACTGTTGCTTCCTGACCTGCATACAGATTTCTCAAGAGGCAGGTCAGGTGGTCTGGTATTCCCATCGCTTGAAGAATTTTCCACAGTTTATTGTGATCCATGCAGTCAAAGGCTTTGGCATAGTCAATAAAGCAGAAATAAATGTTTTTCTGGAACTCTCTTGCTTTTTCGATGATCCAGTGGATGTTGGCAATTTGATCTCTGGTTCCTCTGCCTTTTCTAAAACCAGCTTGAACATCAGGAAGTTCATGGTTCACATATTGCTGAAGCCTGGCTTGGAGAATTTTGAGCATTACTTTACTAGCGTGTGAGTTTCATACGCTAAAGATAAAAAAGGGGGAGATGTTGGGAGCCACGTTAGGCATTACTGACAAAATGGAGGTACAGCCCTAAACCCATCCCTTTGTTCCGTAGGCACGGACCCAGAATGAAGGAGTTAGGCTTTGTGATTCTGACTTGTTTTACCCTTTCCTCGGGCTGAGTTGACTGAGAAGAATATTAAGGTGCTTTTTGTTTTTGAGAGGAGCATGAGAAGGCATAAAGCCTTCTGCAGCTGTGCTCAAAGAATAATTCATAAAGTTAATCACTGATATTTGTTCAAGGACTTTTACAAAAAACTGTTCCAGGCTGAGCACACAGGCCGCAGCTTGAGGCCATGGAAGGGATTGCTATCTGAAGCCCATTTGTGAGAAAAGTTTATGGCAAAGGAGTTGGCTGAATTGAGGGCTTAGGAATAATTAAAATAATTAGAAGCTAAAGATTTAAGGATTGCTGTAATGTTAGCATAGTCTACTATAGCTTATAGAAATTAGGGACTTTAGAGATATTATTAGGTAGAAGCCCTTTCTAAGAAATAGTGAGCTTAGGATACCAGGGGCAAACAGGACTTAGAAAGATAAGAATTAAACTGAGGAATGTGGTGGGCAGCCCAGACATTAGCATGAGTTACAGTGTATTCACAAGGACACATGAGAAAAAGTAGATAAGAAAATCGCTGAGGAAGGAACTCCTTTTGAGCGGCAACAATGATTTCTGGAGAAAAATAAATCTGGGTCCATGGGAACTAAAAATACCAAACCTCTGACCTAATGCTTTTGTGAAAGTATAAAAGAGAATCATAAGCTTGAAATAAACAGGCAGTCCAAGAAAACTGAGAGGCTGCTTCAGTTTGTCGCCGACACCGCTCACCCCTTCAGGTTGAATCCCTGGCTGCTGGAGCTGGACTCCGGCACCAGACCATGTATAAAAAGAGAATTCTGACATATGTAGCACCAGCCAAGGAAACCAACTTCAGCATCTGAAGTAACTGGCCCCGGACACCCGCCACAAGGGGAGTCAGACTTGTAGGCGGTCAGATCACTATCTCTAGCAACCGGTCCAGGAAGCCAAACAATAACCCGGTGACAGCCATCCTCACAAGACCAGGATCTGTGGGCAGAGTCTTTGCCGTCTGAGCCACCAGGGAAGCCCTGATCACTTACAGCTTCCCCAATTTTTGTCTTGCTTCCAACTTAGAACCACAGAAAGTCAAATACACTTCAGTGCTGTTCAGTTCAGCCACTCAGTTGTGTCCGACTCTTTGCGACCCCATGGAGTGTAGCATGGAAGGCCTCCCTGTCGATCACCGAGTCCCGGAGTTTACTCAAACCCATGTCCATTGAGTCGGTGATGCCATCCAACCATCTCATCCTCTGTCATCCCCTTCTCTGCTTGCCTTCAGTCTTTCCTACAGCATCAGGGTCTTTTCCAATGAGTCAGTTCTTTGCCTCAGGTGGCCAAAGTATTGGAGTTTCAGCTTCAACATCGGTCCGTCCAATGAATATTCAGGACTGATTTCCTTTAGGATTGACTGATTGGATCTTAAAATTGGTTAAAATAGGAAATTTTACATTCTGCATATTTTACCAGGATTGGAATAAAAAAGAAGGTCTTCCTGATGATCCCGTGGCTAAGACGCTGCCCTCCCCATGCAGGGCGCTGAGGTTTGATCCCTCCTCAGGGAACTAAATCCCACAGGCTGTTAATACAACTGAGAGTTCAAGTGCCTCAACGTGCCTCACGTGCCTCAACTAAGCGTTCGCACACTGCACCTAAGATCCCTTTGATGCTGCATTGAAGACCAGGGGCTGCAAGATGAATCAGTAAATACTTAGAAAAAACGCAGCCTTGTGTGATGGGTGCTTCTGTTTAAAGACACCTCGTGTGACGCACACGTGACTCATGGATGTGGAACTGCCACTGGTGTCGTTCCTAAGCTCACTGACACGCCATCGTCTCCACAGTGAGGCCGGCACAGCCTTCTTGAGCTTGGCCGTACCAGGGGGCCCTCAGCTCTATGCCTGGGGACCATTTTAAGCTGGAAAATCACCACCAAAGGGCACCACAATGTGAAACAAAGAAGTAAACCGATGACAGAAAGGACCCTTGTTTATAGCAGCAAAAGAGCAATATTGCATAGGAACCTGGAATGTCGTGTCCATGAATCAAGGCAAATTGGAAGTGGTCAAACAAGAGATGGCAAGAGTGAATGTCGACATTCTAGGAATCAGCGAACTTAAATGGACTGGAATGGGTGAATTTAACTCAGAT
>NW_011494756.1:509406-515976 GCF_000754665.1 Bison bison bison | reverse complement strand
GGGAGAAATATGAATAACCTCAGATATGCAGGTGATACCACCCTTATGGCAGAAAGTGAAGAGGAGCTCAAAAGCCTCTTGATGAAAGTGAAAGTGGAGAGTGAAAAACCTGGCTTAAAGCTCAACATTCAGAAAATGAAGATCATGACATCCAGTCCCATCACTTCATGGGAAATAGATGGGGAAACAGTGGAAACAGTGTCAGACTTCATTTTTCTGGGCTCCAAAATCACTGCAGATGGTGACTGTAGCCATGAAATTAAAAGACGCTTACTCCTTGGAAGGAAAGTTATGAGCAACCTAAATAGCATATTCAAAAGCAGAGACATACTTTGCCAACAAGGTCCGTCTAGTCAAGGCTATGGTTTTTCCTGTAGTCATGTATGGATGTGAGAGTTGGACTGTGAAGAAGCCTGAGCACCGAAGAATTGATGCTTTTGAACTGTGGTGTTGGAGAAGACTCTTGAGAGTCCCTTGGACTGCAAGGAGATCCAACCAGTCCATTTTGAAGGAGATCAGCCCTGGGATTTCTTTGGAAGGAATGATGCTAAAGCTGAAACTCCAGTACTCTGGCCACCTCATGCGAAGAGCTGACTCATTGGAAAAGACCCTGATGCTGGGAGGGATTGGGGACAGGAGGAGAAGGGGACGACAGAGGATGAGATGGCTGGATGGGATCACTGACATGATGGATGTGAGTCAGGGTGAACTCCGGGAGTTGGTGATGGACAGGGAGGCCTGGCGTGCTGCGATTCATGGGGTCGAAAAGAGGTGGACACCACTGAGCGACTGAACTGAACTGAGACAGGAAGGCACAGCTGTCAGCCACAGCTGGGAACGGCAGGTATAGGGCAACTTGAACGTTTTGGCTGCTCTGCAGATACCCATGAATGGCCCAAAACAGAGCTGTTTGCATTAATCTGGATTTATAAATATGCTCCAGTGAGTTCTAGGCGAGTTTGTGAATACAGAACCATAAACAGTGAGGATGGCTGAGTGTTTCTTTCCTTTCTGAGCTGGTCTCTCCTCTGTGACTTTCTCACTCGTCTCCTAGCCAGCGGTGAGGCTGTTTCCTGCCCAATAAGATGAACAATCCTAGGACTGTTCCTCCTGAAGATTTATAGGCCAGGCAGACCTACCCCGACATTTGCAAGTGGCATGGGTTTGACCCATATCCCAGTGGGTCTGGGACCAAAAGTTTTCCCAGGATGTAGGACTTTCAAGTGCCCAAAGCAGGGAAGTCCCTGGCAAACTGAGCTGAGTTGGACTTTTTATATATATGTGTGTGTGAAAAAGATCTAAAGGTTTTAAATCTATTTAATATGGCTGAAAGTTGAAACCTTAGTCAATGCTTTTATCAAGATAAAACTATTGGCAACTCTACTGGCCCACTCTCACCTAGCTGCCAAAGTAAAGAGTAACAGGTTTCATGCCTTAGAGTCAGGCCAGTGAACTAACCAGCTTAATAGCAACAGGTGTTTCTTAATACCACAAAGTGTTCCTCAGTCTTTGGGTACTGTTGCAGCTGCTGCTAAGTCGCTTCAGTCGTGTCCGACCCTGTGCGACCCCATAGATGGCAGCCAACGAGGCTCCCCCGTCCCTGGGATTCTCCAGGCAAGAACACTGGAGTGGGTTGCCATTTCTTCTCCAATGCGTGAAAGTGAAAGTGAAGTCACTCAGTCGTGTCCAACCCTCAGCGACCCCATGGACTGCAGCCCACCAGGCTCCTCCGTCCATGGGATTTTCCAGGCACGAGTACTGGAGTGGGGTGCCATTGCCTTCTCCGAGTCTTTCGGTACAGCGACTGCCAAAACAGCCCACATTTGATCAGGATACCATGATATTTAGGACATGAAGTTCAGCAGGGATTGGACACTTGCTATTTCTGGGTAACACCACTGTTCGCCATGTACCTTACTTGGCCCCAGACTACCAGACAGAGCTTTGACCTGGTCATTCCTAAATGCTTTGACTCGCAGTCAGATTCTTGTTCCGGGAGCAGTTCTAGCAAGTCATAACGGGGAGTGGTGGGACTCCGGGGACCCGATGTGCCAGTGGCATCTGGAGTGGGGCCAGTCTTGTGGAGTGAGCCCTTCACCCATGGAGACCGTGTTAACTCTGGGTAACAAGCGTCAGAACTGAACGCAATGTTGGACACCCAGCTGGTGCTTCTGAGAGTTGTTGAAGTGGTGTTGGAAAAGTTGTCAACATAATTGATGTCAGAAGCTTGGTGGGGAAAAACAGCATGAAAGTGTTATTCCCTCCGTTGTGTCTGACTCTTTGCAACCCCATGGAATGTAACCCACCAGGCTCCTCTGACCATAGCATTCTCCAGGCAAGAACACTGGAGTGGGTAGCCATTCCCTTCTCCAGGGGATCTTCCTGATCCAGGGATCAAACACAGGTTTCCTGCCTTGGCAGGCAGATTCCTTACTGTCTGAGCCACCAGGGAAGCCCATAAAACAGCTTAGCGTCAGGAATTCCCACAAAGTGTTAACATAGGTTAACACTATGTGCCATCTCTGCAGGGTGCAAGGGTTCAATCCCTGCTTGAGGAACTAATACTCTGCAAGCCTTGCAGTGTGGCCAACAGAAACCTCGCAAAACAAAAACTGCCTCCCCTCACACAGCGGGATTGCTTAAAAGGAGTTCCTGGGTTACCACTTCCTGGTAGGTTTGAGACCTTGGGTAGAATAAGCTCAAGACGTGGTGATTTGGATCATCATTTCGGTTTGGAAACAGCTCCTCCTGCCTCTTGCCTCCCATAACTTCCATTGGAATCACTGAAATGAACAGAATTTTAGCTATCAGCATTATTTCACCCTTTAGTTTATTTAATAATGGACTTTGGCTCTGGAAAACTCCTCATATGTCCAAGGATATATATTTACCCGAAAGTTCAATGATAGATTACCAAAGTTGATATAGTTGTAGACTTACTGCATAAGGGCCTCCTTTTGGAGAATATTCCCAGCGTGGGAGTAGTGGTTTGCCGCCCTCTTGTCAATGTGGCATGCCAGGCTCAGTCACTGGCTTTGGCTGTGAAGTCCTCATCTCCCTTTCTTTACCCTTGGATGTGTGGCAGAAATATCAGCATTGCCTTGTTTCCCATCCGTAGTCTGGATATTGTGAAAATGGTGTCAGTATCCGGCCTTAAAATATATTTGTGTACTCATTCTCCAAATAAGAGAAGTATTTTGAATTTTCTGTTTAATCCATTGGGAAGTAAAGAAATATCTCATCTCCCTCTTTAAATTTATAGCAGGTGCTAATGCTTTTAAAGACCCAGCCGTGTTACAATTTCCCCTTTATTTCAGTTTTCCAGGAGCGTCTCCAATAATGAACTCTTACATGGTGGCACATAGTACGGATGCAGGAAGGAGCCTGACCACTTTGGCAGAGCAGGTCACATGCTGTCTTCCCTTCCGTCCTTAAAATGTGCATTTATATCACATACAGGTTTGACACTGAATGTTGAAAAGCAAAGTAGGATCTGCTACAGGTCCCTTTAAATTTTATAGAAAGCATCGAGATTTTTAAAATGTTACTTATATGTACACTATCTTAAAATACTTGACTGTTGTCAATAAAGTGTTAGTATTTGTGAAAGTATTAGTCCCATTCAGAAATATTTCTTATATTTCCTGGAAATTTGTGGCATAATAAAGCATATCCAGAGGTTATGTGTTTATGATATTATTTTCCAAACAATAAGTTTATTATCCTTAGGATAAACATGACTTGTTTCCTTGATTTCGGGCATATATTAACTTGCGAATTACTGAAGTTATCTGTTTCATCTTTCTAAAATTGTTACTGATTTTGTTGCACTACCGTTACCTTTAGAGAGGAAGAGGAAGGCTTTCCGGTGTGTATTTCTAAGGGAATTTACTAAATGTAAATAGCTTGTCAATGGAGAAGGCAATGGCACCCCACTCCAGCGCTCTTGCCTGGAAAATCCCATGGACGGACGAGCCTGGTAGGCTGCAGTGCATGAGGTCACTAAGAGTCGGACACGACCGAGCCACTTCACTTCACTCACCCTCACACGGTTAAGGAAACTAAGCTAAGAGTTGAAAGATGCCTGCAAAAATCTAACTCTGCTAATGAGTGGCGAAGCCTGCATTTGGGCTCAGTCATCCCTGGCGGCTCAAATGATAAAGAGTCTGCCTGCAACGTGGGACATCTGGGTCTGATCCCTGGGTCAGGAAGATCCCCTGGAGGAGGAAATGGAAACCCACTTCAGTATTCTTGCCTGGAGAGTTCCACAGACAGAGGAGCCTAGCGGGCTAGAGTCCATGGGGCCGCAAAGAGTCGTACAGTACTGAAGCAACTAACACAACAACACTGATCCCATCTCAAAGCTCACAGCCTGCCCTGCGGGAGCACTGGGCAAGGGGCTGAGAGAGCTGGGACCTGGGACCCCTGCTCAGACCTTTCTTCTCTTTGTTTGGGCATAAGGGTGTCCACTTGCTGTTCATGTACCGCAGAGTCACTCTCAGCCCTGCTCCTCTCCCACCTTCATCCGGGTCACACCACGGAGCACAGATGTCCCTGGCAGCTGCCATGAACGTGTATCCGTGGACTGGAAGAGAATGCAAAGGCCAGTGGCTGTTGGCAAGACGACTCGTCTGGAACCTGCATTCACAGCCTCTAATTTTAGTTGTAAGAGCAGCTACGCGACACAGGAGGGCTGGCGGAGGCAGGAGTCCCCGGTAAGGGGCAGGAGTCCCCGATAAGGGGCAGGAGTCGTCGAGAGATGTGGACCCAACGGACCCTGCCAACAGCCTCAGTTTTCCCACCCAGAAATTTCATTTCTGTCCCACCCTGAGTGTTGGGTGGGTGTGGAGAACAGTTAGTCGGGGCAGGCCTGTGAGTTTAGCCCCACCCTCACCCTAGCCAAGCCCACATGGTCCAGGACAAATAGAGGGGCCAGCCCTTTCCTTGCGTTGGACTTCCATCAGTGAAGTGTCCGTGTGAGGTCGCTGTTGGTCCAGATGGTCACTCAGCTCTGATCCCACATCCCAGGGTCTGGTCCATAGAGGCGAGACAGACTGGCTCACCCTGGGGGTCTGCAGTTCCTGAAGCAGCCCAGCCTCAGCCTCTGCTCAGATCCTGGCACGCCCCTCCCCCATACCTCCAAGCACAGGCTCAGCTGGAGCAGGGGATGACTCAGACTTGGGAACTTCTGTGGGTGGGAGGCGGGGGCGGGGGGCGTGCATAACCGATGTGGCCAGGCCATAGGTGAGATTCGGAATCCTGGCAGCATCTCCACCAGTGGTTTTACAGATGAGGATTACACAGAGGGGGAGGTCTGATCCCAAGGCCCACACTCTGCACCCCACAATGGCTTGGTGGAGGGGGAAGGGGGTGCCTCTGTCCACAAAACAGGGGGTGGGATGGCCCAGCAACCATGGGGTGGTTGCTGGCTGTGCAACTCTGGGTAAAAGCCTAACCTCCCTTTGTGGGCTGCTGTGGAAATTCTCCGTGCAGTGCCGTCACAGAGCCCAAGGGGATCCCAGGCACTTCCTAAGGGCACAAGGAATACCCCAGGCCTGAGCCTCTGGAACCCCGAGATCCTGCCTGGCCACTCCCACCCCCAAGCACCTGTTATGTACAATTTTGACTTAGAAGTGAAGTTTTGAAAGGGACCTTCGTGTCATTATCATTCAATGAAAAATCTTCACCATTTGCCGTGAACCGAAGACATCATGCAAAAACTTGTAGGAAGTCAAAAACATGAAATTCCATTTAGATGCTGGTGCCTACTGCAAGCTTGCTTCCTCCTGTAAAAAGGTAAATGAATACACGGTCAGAAGGATATTAAGAACCTAAGTGGCGGACTCCCACGTGGTTCGTCTGCCCACTAACGCAGGCCACAGGAATTATATCCCTGGTCCAGGAAGATTCCACCCGCTGCGGAGCAACTAAGCCCCTGGATCCCAATTACTGAAGCCCAGGTGTCCTAAAAGCCCACGCGCTGCAACTCCTGAGCCTGAGTGTTGCAACTGCTGAAGCCGTGTGCCTAGGGCCTGCACTCGGCAACAAGAGAAACGAGGAGAAACCCACGCACTGCAGTGAAGAGGAGGTCCCCTGGGGCAGCAAAGAAGACACAGGGCTACCGAAAATTTAAAAAAAAAATTGTTTTTAAACTTAAACAAAGAACATTAAGTAGGCAGCTGTATGTTCTAACTGGTTTCCTGTGGTCACGTATGGATGTGAGATTGGACTGTGAAGAAGGCTGAGCGCCGAAGAATTGATGCTTTTGAACTGTGGTGTTGGAGAAGACTCTTGAGAGTCCCCTGGACTGCAAGGAGATCCAACCAGTCCATTCTGAAGGAGATCAGCCCTGGGATTTCTTTGGAAGGAATGATGCTAAAGCTGAAACTCCGGTACTTTGGCCACCTCATGCGAAGAGTTGACTCGTTGGAAAAGAGTCTGATGCTGGGAGGAATTGGGGACAAGAGAAGAAGGGGACGACAGAGGATAAGATGGCTGGATGGCATCACTGACTCGATGGACGTGAGTCTGAGTGAACTCCAGGAGTTGGTGATGGACAGGGAGGCCTGG
>NW_011494756.1:504145-508382 GCF_000754665.1 Bison bison bison | reverse complement strand
TGGCAACCGTCTCCATCGAGAGGGAGAGGGGCAAAGAGCAGGAAATGTGACCTCGGGGGTGACTAGACTGGACACACAGCCAGTCTGCACAGCTTGGACTTGAGCTGTGATAAAAGCCAACCCTTGCGTCTCCGGCTTGTGACCTGGAGACATGCACACAGTCCAGTGTTTCATTGATTCCGATGCACAGACCCCAGCACCGGAAGTTGGCCGAATCCAGCCTGGAGGAGGTTCACAGGTAGAGGACAGGTGCAGCGGAGCGGCTGGGCTTGCAGGGGGAGGCTCGGGACCAGCAAGTCCCCCGAAAGGGTCTGGAGGTTTTGGCAAGAACTGCTCCGCAGGATCTGGGAGCCCCGGTTTCCTGCTTTAACTGCCTGTCTGACTTTGGGGAGCTCCGGGGAGCATTCCCAGGGCCTGTGGCTTGGGCAGGGTTCCTGAGCGCATCTCTCAGCCAGGGCTGACCTGGAAGAAGAGCCTGGCAGAACCAAGCAGCTCTGTGCAATCATGTGCCTTCTGTCTGGCCTCAAAGGGGCCACATGTGCAGGGAGAACCCAGTGGAGTCGGAAGTGGGTCAGGGCCTGCTGGTGTGTCCGGGCCCTCTGCGTCCCCGCATCTGTGGATGACCAGGGCTTGGGCTGGCACTGCCTGCCAGGGCAGTGCAGGCCACCAGAGGGGCCCAGGCCAGTGAGTGAGGTCAGATGGAGCATGAAAGGGCCCTGTGTCCACTAGACGGTCTGGCAATTGTAGCATTAGAGGTTAAAAGTGTCCTTGGTGGCTCAGAGGGTAAAGAATCTGCCTGCACTGCAGGAGACCCAGGTTCGATCCCTGGGTGGGGAAGATCCCCTGGAGGAGGGCATGGCCCACTCAGTATTCTTGCCTGGAGAATCCCCATGGACAGAGGAGCCCCGGGGCTGAGTGACTCCCTTTCCAGAGGTTCAGAGTTAAGTCTGGGGACTTCCTTGGTGGTCCAGTAGCTAAGACTCCATGCTGCCAATGCAGGGGACCCGGGTTGCATCCCTGGTTGGGGAACTAGATCCCACATGTCACAACTAAGAGTTCTCATGCTGCACTGGGAATTTGCATGCTGCCTGGGAAGAACTGGCCTGCACAGTGACGATCAAGATCTTCACACAGTTCCGTGTGCCGCAACAAGACCTGGTGCAGCAAATATATAAGCAAATGTGTTTTTGAAAGTTAAGTCTAGAAATTTACGAGGTGCTTCCTCCGGGTTGACCGTGTACAGATTTTAGTGTACCTAACCTTCTCCATCTCCAGAATGTAGGTGAGTGTTGTCCCACATTAAAAACATACTGTCTGAGGCTCAGAAGGAGTGATGTAACGTGTTGAAGTTGCTCAGCTAGTAAGCGGTAGAGACAGGATTCAAACTCAGGTCCCAGCCTGCGCTTGCTCTCTGCTCCCTGCAGGGTTAGGCCCATCCATGCTCAAGCTCTGATGCTGTGGGTTCCTGGCATCTGGCCTTGATGGAGGGATGAAGACGAAGGGAGGCCTCCTGGGCCTCTGGAGGCTCGTTCCTCTGGCCCGGGAGGGTCAAGAACGGCTCTGACCAACAGGATTATGTGTATCTTTATTTCCTAGTTGTTGTGGTTCAGTCAGCAAGTCGTGTCTGATTCTTTGCCACCCCGTGGACTGCAGCACACCAGGCTTCCCTGTCCTTCAGTATTTCCTGGAATTTGCTTAAATTCATGTCCATTGAACCACGTGGAAGAAATAAAAGACATCAGTGAAATGTGTTTGATTTATCCCAGTGTAGCCCAAATATTGCCATTTTCACATCTAATCAACACAAAACATTACCCATGCGATAGTCAGCGTTTTGTTGTTGTGATCGTCATTCTAAGCCCTCGGGATCCCGTGCGTCTTTTACCCATCAGTGTGGACTAACCACATCTCAGGCTCAGGAACCACCGGCCGGATCCGGCAGCCCAGGCCTAGACAAAGGAGAGGGTTGGCAGCTTCCTTGCCATCAGGTTTCTGGTCCCACCGCAAAGCAATGGCCACCTCCAGGGTGGTACATTCCTTTGCATATTTCTCTCTCCACCCCTCCCCCTCCCTTCTTCCCCTCCCTGCCCATCCTCCACTTCACCCCCCACCCAGACCAGACGTTGCAGATCCTCATGGACCTCACCCGGAGCGCCAGAAGCCAGAAATTCGGGATCGTCCACCCAGGCTTCAGTTTGAGCAAGCACATCCGAGACGGTCTCCAGAGACACCTCCCTGACAACGTCCACCAGCTTGTCTCGGGCAAGATGGTCGTCTCGCTTACCAGAGTGTCCGACGGAAAAAACGTGCTGGTGTCGGATTTTCATTCCAAAGACGAAGTCGTGGACGTAAGCGGCTTATCTGGGTACTGTCGAGTCGGAAGGGCCATTTCGTTTTGGAAGCAACACAGGGAGGGGCTGTTGTAAGCCAGTCTGCCCCATTTTTTACTTAAGATGCAGGAGAACCTGGCTGCCCGTGATGCAGGTTGGCTTCCTGCACCAGAGTGATGGAAGCTGTGTGCCTCCAGCGGGCTGGTCCAGAGCCTGTGCAAACCTGGGGTGTCCCAGACAGTGTCAGCTTCGAACAGTGTCTCCCCCTCCTTCACGACTTGGTTCATAAACTCCTGCTCCAGGGACCTTATGTGTGTGGCCGTCCTCCCAACGATGCCTGTTCCTTAATGAGGACCCGCCCAGTTAAGCCCACAAGGGTGGGAGCGTGACTTGGTTACCTCTGTCCTCTGGCTCTAGCACAGAGAAGATCATTGGCGATATCAAAATGCCGTTTGGTTTGGCTGAGTCTTTTGTGAGAATGCCTTGGGCGTCATTTCACTTAACACGGGTCCATACGAGCCAGCTGCCTGGTGAATATAACCAGCTGCTTCTCAGCAGCCAGTGTCGTCTTCCACTTAACCTTGTTTCTGGGAGCATTTTCTAGGTCCCAGCACCTGTGCATTCCCACAGGAGCCCTTTTCTCTCATTGCACCAGTGTTACATCATGCTTAATTTAGTGCTCGCTAGCTCGGTGAGATGCAGAGCGTGGTCCCCCGGGACCCGCAGCAGCAGTATCTCCTGGGGGTGTTTCAGAAGTGCAGGCTCTCAGGACCCGCCTCCAGCCTGCCTCATCAGAATCTTAGGGGTGGGGCCCCGAGTCTGTGATTGGCCAAGCTTTCCAGGTGATTCTGATGAGTGTCAGTAATTGCAAAGCCCTGATCTAATCTCCCAGAGAAGGCAATGGCACTCCACTCCAGTGTTCTTGCCTGGAAAACCGCATGGACAGAGGAGCGTGGTGGGCTACGGTCCATGCGGGTCACAAAGAGTCGGATGTGACCTAGCACACAAGCACGCTGAAGTAATAAGTGTGTGGGCAGGCTCATCTTCATCCAACCATTCAGAAAAGCACCTGCTCTGCCAGCAGCGCTTTCAGGCTTATTGCTGTCCTTGCTTGTAGAAGGCTTGTGAAGGCCCAGGGAGTAAAAGGCCGCCTGGTCTGGGCTGTGCTGTGGTTTCACTCTCTTTTGTCTTCACAGGCCTTGTGTTGTTCCTCCTACGTCCCTTTCATCTGTGGCTGGATCCCCCCTTCCTTCAGAGGCGTGGTAAGTCCACTTTTCAACGGTGTTTCTGGGAATTCCCTGGTGGTCCAGTGGTTAAGACTCTGCACTTTCACTCCCAAGGGCCTGGGTCTATCCCTGGTCCAGGAACTAAATCCCGTACTAAGCATCTTGGAAAAAAAAAAAGGAAGACAAGGCCCTGGGCTCAGGCACCCTGGGCCCCTGAGACCTGTCCCTAAATGAAGAAAGCCTTTTGCCTCTCAGCCTTCAGACAGAGGTTCCACAGCTGAACCCCTTCCAAGCTCTCTTGAAGCAAAACTGACTTTGTGTGGGATAATTAACTGCTCACCTGTAACGTAAGCTGTTCACATTATCTCCACATGAGCACCGACATAGGTGCCCAGTGGCCTACTTAGAGTATAAGTTGCTCAAGAGTCAATTTACTCACTTAAGGTTTAATTCTGAGGAGCTGAGAGTTTCAATCCTCTCTGCCTCTGACTCTGTCTTTTTCGGTCCATGGCTTTGGGCAGAGGCTTCCGACAGGGCTGTGATTCAACTCCCATGTAGACACATGTGGCTGTTCCTGAGCACTGGCTCAGGAGGAAGAGCAGAAGTTGAGGTGTCGGTCCTACAGACTCTGGGCTGGATGCCGGACCACCTGGCAGCCTCCTTCTAGGGCAGTGGTTGTCA
>NW_011494756.1:503335-503723 GCF_000754665.1 Bison bison bison | reverse complement strand
GGGGAGAAAGAAGGCCATGCCATACAGCGTACGTGAAGGCGTGTCGTCATGGGTAAAGATAAGGCTGGACCACAGCATTGGGTGCCCGTGTGGTTTGAGTGCAGAGGAGGCAGCTCAGTGTCCCATGACAAGCAGATCAGGCCCCGGTATTTGTGAGGATGGAGGCTCATCCAGGGACCAAAGGACACCAGAGGAACCAGCTCCTGTCATGCTGGGGTGCCAGTCCAGGCTTCACGTGGAGCGGGTGTCCTTCGAGGGGAGTCCCGCCAGGAAGCAGGGCTGCCTCTTTGGGGGAGTGCAGAACCCTGTCCACAGGCGGCGTCGACTCGGAGCTCGGGGGTTCCTGGCTCTGTGCCTGCCGTCTTCAGGCGCTGCTGGAAGGATTGCC
>NW_011494756.1:502357-503235 GCF_000754665.1 Bison bison bison | reverse complement strand
GGGCACTAGGGTTGTTGGAGGCTATGAATACATTAATAGGAAGACTTCCCAGGTGGCTCAGTGATAAAGAACCTGCCTGCCAATGCAGGAGATGCAAGAGTTTGGGTTTGATTCCTGGGTCGGGAAGATCACTTGGAGTAGGAGATGGCACCCCCATTCCAGGTATTCTTGCCTAGAGAATCCCATGGGCAGAGGAGTCTGGCGGGCCACAGTCCATGGGGTCATAAACAGCTGGACACAACAGAGTTCCTGAGCGCTTACATGGAATATAGGAAAATGGATTCTCACAGTGCTTACCCAGATGCTCCTTTCCTGTGGGATAAGATGCCAGTTTTTTTAAGAGCACAAGTCCCGGGTTTGCCGTGTCATTTAAGTCTCCAGTGCTGGTTCTCATTGCCCAGGTGTGGACAGAGAGTCAGGACCACAGGTTAGGTGTCTCGTCCAAGATCGCTCAAGCAGCAAGGGGCCTCGGGAATCGAACCCATGACCATCTGTCTCTCTTTGGCGCCATCTACATCACACTCTGCCCTGAGTGCCCTCAGCGCCCCTAGTGGATGCGAATTACATGGACTCGCCTGGGGGCGCTCATGACTGGGCCCAGCAACGTGGCCAGGCGCCAGCCTCCGTGTGCCTCTTCACCCGGCACTGTTCTGGTGCAGTGCGCGCACTGCGCAACAGCATGTGGCAGTCCTGAGTGCCAGCCTGCAGCCTGGCCTGGCACAGAAATGCTCGCTGGGGATTTGCTGCAAGAGTTGTTCTAAACTCCCTGGTCTCTCACTAGGTCTCCCTGCGGCTCTGAGAAGTCTCTATCCCTAATCTGAAGCACACAGAAAACTCCAGCCCAGAGCTAATGACAGCGTGTCCTTTTTTTTTGTCTT
>NW_011494756.1:501327-502257 GCF_000754665.1 Bison bison bison | reverse complement strand
TTTCACAGCCTTTGTTTTAAAGTCTATTTTATCTGATATGAGTATTGCTACTCCTGCTTTCTTTTGGTCCCTATTTGCATGGAAAATCTTTTTCCAGCCCTTCACTTTCAGTCTTGTATGTGTCCCTTGTTTTGAGGTGGGTCTCTTGTAGACAGCATATATAGGGGTCTTGTTTATCCATTCAGCCAGTCTTTGTCTTTTGGTTGGGGCATTCAACCCATTTACGTTTAAGGTAATTATTGATAAGTATGATCCCTTTGCCATTTACTTTATTGTTTTGGGTTCGAGTTTATACACCCTTTTTGTGTTTCCTGTCTAGAGAAGAGCCTTTAGCATTTGTTGGAGAGCTGATTTGTTGGTGCTGAATTCTCTCAGCTTTTGCTTGTCTGTAAAGCTTTTGACTTCTCCTTCATATTTGAATGAGATCTGTCATGCGAGTGTATGTTCCTCGGTTCTTTGTCTCGTCACGACAAAGATTTGGAGTGATGGACATTAAAGCCCTCGGCGCATCACAGCTCTTGGGTCTTGGACAAACCGTGCTACAGCTGTTAGGCAAATCAGTGTTACAGCTCTATTTTATTTAGAAGATAGCAGGAGAGTGAGAGAGAGAGAGAGAAAGAGAGAGAGAAAGAGAGAGAGAAAAGAGCGCACGCACACGGGAGAGAGAGTCCGAGAGAAAGCGCTTTGGCTCCTCCTTTTATATGTTTTTTCCTTCTACCTGGGCCTGCCCTATGCAAATTGGGCTTAGCCAGGAGTGCTGTTTGTTCTGTTTGTTCTGCCTGAAGTCTTCACTCTGGTCCTCGGACCTTCCTTGTCTTTTAGCCACCGCCATTTTGGATTCCTTTCCCTATTCTACCTACCTAACAAAACATAAAAACAATTGGAAAAACAGTCCCTTGCTTCCGCCCATCTCAATCTCAACTTTGCTGA
>NW_011494756.1:500421-501227 GCF_000754665.1 Bison bison bison | reverse complement strand
TCTGGATCTAGGAAGAGGTCATTGACGTAAACAAAAGGTCTCCCATATAGCATCTCATAAGGACTAAGACCAACCTGTTCCTTAGGGGCAATGCGGGTGTGGAGGAGAGCTATTGGTAAAGCCTCCTTCCATCCCAGGGAGGTCTCCTGGGTTATCTTTTTTATCGCTGATTTTAAGAATTGATTGGCTCTTTCTATTTTTCCTGAAGATTGAGGCCTCCAGGCACAATGGAGATAATAAGTAATGCCCAATGCTTTCGAGACCCCCTTGGGTGACCTTAGAAGTAAATGATGTCCCATTGTCACTTTGTAATGACCTGGGCAGACCGAATCTTGGAATGATTTCATGGAGCAGTTTTTTACCACCTCCTTAGCCTTCTCAGTCCAGGTGGGAAAGCCTTCAATCCATCCTGTGAATGTATCTATCATGACTAATAGGTATTTATACCCTTGAGAAGCTGGCATCCGGGTGAAGTCCATCTGCCAGTCCTCTCCTGGGTAGGCCCCACGTCGTTGGATTGGCTGGGCCAGCTGGGGTCTTCGAGCTCTTTGGGGATTGTTTATTTGGCAAATGGGACAAGAGGAGACCACCTGTCTTATAGTTGTTTGGAGGCCTGTTCCTCTGAAGGACCTTTCTAGTAATATTTGGAGGGCCTTTTCTCCTAAATGAGTAGTGGCATGTAAGGAGTTAACCAACTTCCATTGGAGGTTTCCAGGCAGAAAAAGGAGTCCCTCCTTTTGGAACCACCCCATATGATCTTCTTGAAAGCCCTCGCTCTTAGCTTTAAGAGTCTCACCTTCAGTATA
>NW_011494756.1:499772-500321 GCF_000754665.1 Bison bison bison | reverse complement strand
GTTCACCAAGCTCAACATGCACTTCTGCACAGAGAACCTCTACCTGATGTTCCGGTCTTTGTTAATGCTCGATGTCAAGGTGAGAGGGGGCTGTGAGTTCTGGGGGTGCTGTTCTCCCCTTTGCGTCCCTCCTTGCCAGGCGACCCAGCAGCTCTTCAGGCTTCCCGGATGGCTCACTGGGTGAAGAATCTGCCTGAAATGCAGGAGACTCGGGAGATGTGGGTTCGATCCCTGAGTTGGGGGAAGGAAATGGCAAGCCACTCCAGTATTCTTGCCTGGGAAATCCCAAGGCAAAGGAGCAAATGAGTTGGACATGACCGACCATAGCACATCACAGCCTGGGCAGTAGGGTGTTTTGTTTTTTATTATTTAATTATCCCTATGATTCTTTTTAAATTAATTAATTTGGCTGCACTGGGTCTTAGTTGTGGCACAAGATCTAGTTCCCTGACCGGAGGTTGACACCCCCTGCCTTGGGCATGCAGAGCCTGAGCCACCAGACCACCAGGTGAGTCCCCCAGTGATTATTGGCAGCCATGGTCAAGAATT
>NW_011494756.1:496498-499672 GCF_000754665.1 Bison bison bison | reverse complement strand
GGAGTCATGTCCTGGTACCTTGACTGCAGTAGGGGTAGAAAGTATTACAGGGTAGGGGCCCTTCCATGTGGGTTGGAGTTGAGCCTTTGGGGACCCATCTTTCCAGACTTTAATTAGGACTTGAGTTCCTGGAGCATATAGTGGTGACTCTAGAATCTTTTGGGTCCTTGTTCATACCCCACAAGCGTATATCCTGTTGGAATTGCCCAATGGCCATGGTATAAGACTGGAGGGTCTGAATCTCTGGATCTAGGAAGAGGTCATTGACATAAACAAAAGGTCTCCCATATAGCATCTCATAAGGACTAAGACCAATCTGTTCCTTAGGGGCAATGCGGGTGCAGAAGAGAGCTATTGGTAAAGCCTCCTTCCATCCCAGGGAGGTCTCCTGGGTTATCTTTTTTATTGCTGATTTTAAGAATTGATTGGCTTTATACTTTTCCTGAAGATTGAGGCCTCCATGCACAATGGAGATAATAAGTAATGCCCAATGCTTTCGAGACTCCTCGGGTGACCTTAGAAGTAAATGATGTCCCATTGTCATTTTGTAATGACCTGGGCAGCCTTAGCCTTCTCGGTCCGGGTGGGAAAGTCTTCAATCCATCCTGTGAATGTATCTATCATAACTAATAGGTATTTATACCCTTGAGAAACTGGTATCTGGGTGAAGTTCATCTGCAAGTCCTCTCCTGGGTAGGCCCCACGTGGTTGGATGGGCTGGGCCAGCTGGGGTCTTCGAGCTCCTTGGGGGTTGTTTAATTGGCAAGTGCGACAAGAGGAGACAACCTGTCTTATAGTTGTTTGGAGGCCTGTTCCTCTGAAGGACCTTTCTAGTAATCTTTGGGGGGCCTTTTCTCCTAAATGAGTAGTGGCATGTAAGGAGTTAACCAACTTCCATTGGAGGTTTTCAGGCAGAAAAAGGAGTCCCTCCTTTTGGAACCACCCCATATGATCTTCTTGAAAGCCCTCGCTGTTAGCTTTAAGAGTCTCACCTTCAGTATATGAAGGAGTTTCTGGCAAATTAGTCTGTGGAACTAAGGTGGCAACCCCTATTAGGTCATGGTTCTGTAATGCTGCTCTCTTAGCTGCCTGATCAGCTGCTTGGTTCCCTCGTGCCACTTCCATGTTCCCTTTTTGGTGTCCTTTACAGTGGGAGACTGAAACCTCAGTGGGCAGATGGGCTGCCTCCAAGAGTCGAAGAATCTGATCACCATATTTGATTGGGGACCCTCGGGTGGTCAAGTGACCCCTTTCTTTCCAAACAGCCGCATGTGCATGTAGCACCAGAAAGGCATACTTGGAGTCAGTGTAAATGGCTATTCTTTTTCCTTTTCCCAGCTCTAAAGCTCGAGTCAGGGCTATGAGCTCAGCTAATTGGGCTGAAGTACCTGGTGGCAGAGGCTTAGCCTCTATGGTCTCAAAATTGGAGACTACTGCATACCCGGCTCTTCTTTTTCCATCCAAGACAAAGCTGCTTCCATCGGTGTGCCAGATTTCCTCAGGATTGGTCAGAGGATCTTCTGACAATCCCTCTCGGGGTTTTGTCCAGTGGTCCAAGGTTTCTAGACAAGAATGAAACGGGAGAGAGCCCTCGGGGGTAGAGAGGAGGGTGGCTGGGTTAAGAACCTCACAGGGGGATATAGTGAGGCCTGGATTTTCCATATCAGACATCCATAAGTGGCCTCTCCCATTTAGGAGTTGTTTTACTTGGTGGCTGGTAAAAATAGTTAGTTTGCCCCCAAAGGAGAGTTTTAAAGCATCTTCTATCATGATTGCAATAGCTGCAAGATTTCGAAGGCAGGGGGGCCAGCCTCGGGAAGTTGGATCAAGCCTCTTGGATAAGTAAGCTACAGGCTGGGTCTCAGATCCCACTCCCAAGGTTATTCCCTCTCTTTCATGGACATAAAGTTGGAATGCTTTTTCTGGGTCTGGCAACCTCAAGGCAGGTGCCTGAGTTAAGGCCTGTTTTAGTGTAGCTTCTGCCTCCTTTTGAGGATTTCCCCACATCAGTGGGATTGAATCATCTTGTCCCTTTAAGCTTTCATATAAGGGCTGGGCAATTAGACCATAATTGGGTATCCAGATTCTACAATAACCAGTTAGCCCCAGGAAAGCTCGCAATTGTTTTCCAGTCGTGGGGGAGGGCAACTGGAGAATTCCTTGTACCCGATCAGAGGACAGCCTCCTGGACCTGTGTGTAATCTGACCTCCCAGGTAGGTGACCTTTGTCTCGACCATCTGTGCCTTAGCACGGGAGACTTTATATCCCCTTTCTGCCAAGAAGTTTAGAACCTGAATTACATGTTGTTGGGCGCTTTTCTCATCTGGAGAGCAGATTAGTAGGTCATCTACGTATTGTAATATTTTCCCATTAGGTCCCAGGTCCAGATCTAGGAAATCCCAGCTAAGGGCCTGTCCGAACAGGTGGGGGCTATCTCTGAACCCCTGAGGTAATACTGTCCAAGTCATCTGTTGGTGTTTTTCTCCTGGGGCCTCCCATTCAAAGGCAAAAAGTTATTGGGATTCTTTAGCCAGTGGTATGCAAAAAATGCATCTTTGAGATCCAAGACAGTAAACCATTTGGCACTGGGTGGGATTTCTCCCAAGATTACATAGGGATTGGGTACTGTGGGATGGAGGGGGACTACAGCTTCATTTATAATCCGGAGATCTTGAACCATTCGCCAGGTTCCGTCTTTTTTCTTTACTGAGAGGATTGGGGTGTTACATGGCGAACTGGTAGGGACCAATAGCCCACAAGTAAGGAATTTATTTATTAAAGGCTGTAGTCCCTCCCGAGCCTCTCTTTTGAGAGGATATTGTTTCCGGTTAGGAAACCGAGTGGGATCTCGGAGGACAGTGATGACCGGTTCAGCTTGGTGGGCTCGCCCAGGAATCCTCTGGTCCCACAACTGGGGGTTAATTTTGTCTTCCCATAGTTTTTGGTCCCTCTCTATTGAACGTGTAACGGGTTCTTCAGTAGTAACCAGGAGCTGTAGAGCTCTAGGGGCTGAAAAACTTCCCCTCACAAGGGTGGTCCCCAGTTTAGTGAGTATATCTCTTCCCAATAAGGGGGTAGGACACTCAGGGACCACCAGAAACTGGTGGGAAAATATTTGTCCATCCCAGCAACAAAGAAGTGCTTGGGTGAATCTTTTAGTAGTTGCTTTTCCT
>NW_011494756.1:495971-496398 GCF_000754665.1 Bison bison bison | reverse complement strand
CCCCCCACCCCCACCATGGGCACCGACAGCTAGACTAGGATGGTTTGAGGTTCGGGAATCATTCAAGATGTTGGCTTCATAGGTCCAGACTCGATCCAAACTGTAGCAAAACCTTGATACCCCAGCCTGGCCGTGGGCACTAGGGTTGTTGGAGGCTATGAATACATTAATAGGAAGACTTCCCAGGTGGCTCAGTGATAAAGAACCTGCCTGCCAATGCAGGAGATGCAAGAGTTTGGGTTTGATTCCTGGGTCGGGAAGATCACTTGGAGTAGGAGATGGCACCCCCATTCCAGGTATTCTTGCCTAGAGAATCCCATGGGCAGAGGAGTCTGGCGGGCCACAGTCCATGGGGTCATAAACAGCTGGACACAACAGAGTTCCTGAGCGCTTACATGGAATATAGGAAAATGGATTCTCACAGTGC
>NW_011494756.1:490687-495871 GCF_000754665.1 Bison bison bison | reverse complement strand
AGAAACTGGTGGGAAAATATTTGTCCCTCCCAGCAACAAAGAAGTGCTTGGGTGAATCTTTTAGTAGTTGCTTTTCCTGTAGAACCCAAAATGGTACAGGTTTGGGAGGAGAAGGCTCCGGAGTAGGAGATCAAGACAGAGTAGGTAGCCCCTGTGTCAGCCAAGAAATTCTCGGACCTACCTGCCACATCCAGTTGCACCCTTGGCTCCAGCCCCGCGATGGTTATCCGTGACAGGCGGGCTGGCTGGAGTAGGCCGCTTCAGTCCTCTTGAACCATAGTGAGGGAAGGCTTGGCACTTGACCTTGAGGCTCTTGGGTCCCGAGGGCAGAGTGCCACCTAATGTCCCAGTTGATGGCATTTGTGGCAAACTGTTCTAGGAGACTTGTCACGGTTTGGACACTCTTTGGCCCAATGCCCCACCTGTCTACAGATCAGGCATCTATCTCGTGCCTTGTCTCTCAAGGACTCAGGGTTTGCCATAGGGCTTCTCTGGAGGGCGGCCAGCATCTGGGCATGCCTTGTCTCTTTCTTTCTCTCCTTCTCCTGGGCCTTGGCCTCCTTCTCCTGTTCCCTGTTATAAAAGGTATTGGTGGCTGTCTGGACCATCTCATCTAAAGAGGCAGCAGGGTCCTGCTGTTGTAGTTGCTGTAACTTAATTCTGATATTTGATGCACATTGGGACAGGAATTTGTCCTTTAAAATCACCCGTCCCTCTTAAGAGTCTAAGTCCAGGTTGGTAAACTTTTGGATGGCCTCTTTTAGCCTCTCCAGAAAGGCAATGGGGTTCTCACTGGGCTCCTGAGTTATTGCTGAGACTGGGCACAGTCCCACAAGTAGTAGGCTTTTTTTATGTTTCCATGGGTGGACTTCCTTAGGGAAGTCTTTCTAAAGCTTATCCTACCCAGAACGGTTGCAACCTGAGAGCCAGGCGTCCCTGGGTCAGGGTGCAGATCCCCAGGCAGGCTGAGGCATGACAGTCTCCTAGAGATCCAATCCCCGGGCAGGTCGAGGCATGATGGCCTCCCAAGGATTGGGTCCCTGGGCAGGTTGAGGCGTGACGACCTCCTGGGACCCCTGGGACTAGAGGATCCCCGAACATGTTGAGGCGTGACAACCTTTCAAAGACCGATCCCTAGGCAGGTCAAGGCGTGATGACCTCCTGGGATCCCCCGGACTGGAGTTTGGGCGTCCCCAAGATCTCCAGTGTGACCAATATTGGGTAGAATTAGGGGTTGGATATTATAGAGTATTTCCCTCCCAAGGCATGAAACAGGAGGGAAGGGGGCAGAGCACAAACTTTGAAAGAATGACATAAACCAATTAAAATCAATTGAGTCCAAGATGACAAGTCAACTTTAAGTAAACCTTAATCCCCAATCTATAAGCCAACAGACACACCCAGAGGTGGCAGGACAGCTCCAAGGCACAAGATCAGAAGAGGGAGAAGTGGGTGGTTCCCCAATGGCTGGGATGCTGGGATGATCCTCTCACTCATTAGCATATGAATTCCATCCCCTCACAAAACCTAGCCAGGCCTAATACCATGGCCGCAGCCCTTGCCCTCAGCAATGGTTCACACCCTGAAGAGTGGCTTCTCTCTGGATCCTAACAAATCTACCTCTTATCGCTTTGTCTCTCAATGAATTTTTGCAATGAGACACCAGAGCCTGAATTTCACTAGTTTTGGCCGGGCTTGAGTCCCGGGAGAGAGCTGAAGGACAGGAGGAAAAAGCAGTGGGAAAAACATGCCAAGGAATCCCCTTCATAGCCCGCCGGAAAATTTGCTGAATATCTGACCGGTGCTCACAGTTTCATTGGTCTAATCTTTGGCACAGAGAAGAGAAAGCACAGAAGAACCCCACCGGCTTGTGTAACAGCTACTGAGGCTCAGCAGATAGCGCCTTTGGGACATGCTGAGGAGCAGCCTCTCCAGAGTCCCTCAATTGTGCCCCTGCCGCCTGCCTGTTCACAGGAGGTTCGAGGAAACAAGAAACGAGAGATTGTAAAGGTCCCTCCAGCCATAGGAGCGAGGACCTCTTACCTTAACCGGAGGTCTTCTGGAATCTGAGACTGGGCCACGTGAGCCTTCTGCTGAGTTCGTTTTTCACTGTCCTGGTTTCCAGCACGATGGGCCTTCCCCTGCGCTGGGTTTCTTCATCTTCTGCTTCTAGGCGGGAGCTTCGCTGAGTTGGGCTCCTGCTATGCTTGGCCTCTTCCGCGAGGAGGTTGTTTCAGCCAGGTTAAATCCGAGTCACGGCACCATAGATGTCACGCAAGTCTATGCTCCTCGGTTCTTTGTCTCGTCACAACAAAGATTTGACATTAAAGCCCTCGGCGCATCACAGCTCTTGGGTCTTGGACAAACCGTGCTACAGCTGTTAGGCAAATCAGTGTTACAGCTCTATTTTATTTAGAAGATAGCAGGAGAGAGGGAGAGAGAGAGAGAGAGAGAAAGAAAAGAGCACACGCACGCGGGAGAGAGAGTCCAAGAGAAAGCGCTTTGGCTCCTCCTTTTATATGTTTTTTGCCTCCACCTGGGCCTGCCCTATGCAAATTGGGCTCAGCCAGGAGTGCTGTTTGTTCTGTTTGTTCTGCCTGAAGTCCTCACTCTGGTCCTTGGACCTTCCTTGTCTTTTAGCCACCACCATTTTGGACTCCTTTCCCCTATTCTGCCTACCTAACAGATCCTTGCTGGGTACAGTAGTCGGGGCTGTAGGTTATTTTCTTTCATCACTTCAAGTATGTCCTGCCATTCCCTCCTGGCCTGAAGAGTTTCTATTGAAAGATCAGCTGTTATCCTTATGGGAATCCCCTTGTGTGTTATTTGTTGTTTTTCGCTTGCTGCTTTTAATATTTGTTCTTTGTGTTTGATCTTTGTTAATTTGATTAATATGTGTCTTGGGGTGTTTTGCCTTGGATTTATCCTATTTGGGACTCTCTGGGTTTCTTGGGCTTGGGTGATGATTTCCTTCCCCATTTTAGGGAAGTTTTCAACTATTATCTCCTCAAGTATTTTCTCATGGTCTTTCTTTTTGTCTTTTTCTTCTGAGACTCCTATGATTCGAATGTTGGGCATTTAATATTGTCCCAGAGGTCTCTGAGATTGTCCTCATTTCTTTTAATTCGTTTTTCTTTTTTCCTCTGTGGTTCATTTATTTCTACCATTCTATCTTCTACCTCACTAATCCTATCTTCTGCTTCTGTTATTTTACTATTTGTTGCCTCCAGAGTGTTTTTGATCTCATTTATTGCATTATTCATTATATATTGACTCTTTTTTATTTCTTCTAGGTCCTGGTTAAACCTTTCTTGCATCTTCTCAATCCTTGTCTCCAGGCTATTTATCTGTGATTCCATTTTTATTTCAAGATTTTGGATCATTTTCACTATCATTATTTGGAATTCTTTATCAGGTAGATTCCCTATCTCTTCCTCTTTTGTTTGGTTTGGTGGGCATTTATCCTGCTGGGTATTCCTCTGTCTCTTCATCTTGTTTATATTGTTGTGTTTGGAGTGGCCTTTCTGTATTCTGGCAGTTTGTGGAGTTCTCTTTATTGTGGAGTTTCCTCTCTGTGGTTGGGGTTGGACCGGTGGCTTGTCAAGGTTTCCTGGTTAGGGAAGCTTGTGTCAGTGTTCTGGTGGGTGGAGCTGGATTTCTTCTCTCTGGAGTGCAATGAAGTCTCCAGTAACGCGTTATGAGATGTCAGTGGGTTTGAAGTGACTTTGGGCAACCTGTATATTGAAGCTCAGGGCTGTGTTCCTGTGTTGCTGGAGAATTTGCATGGTATGTCTTGCTCTGGAATTTGTTGGCCCTTGGGTGGTGCTTGGTTTCAGTGTAGGTATGGAGGCGTTTGATGAGCTCCTGTCGATTAATGTTCCCTGGAGTCAGGAGTTCTCTGGTGTTCTCAGGATTTGGACTTAAGCCTCCTGCTTCTGGTTTTCAGTCTTATTTTTATAGTAGCCTCAAGACTTCTCCATCTTGTCCTGAAGATCCCAGACAAACCCCCAAGATGAAAGCTTATGGAGCCAAGTGTCTTTTAATTTTACGGCTGTAGTCACCATCTGCAGTGATTTTGGAGCCCAAGAAAATAAAATCTGCCACTGTTTCTGTTTTTTCCCCATTTGCCTTTGAAGTGATGGGACTGTATGCCATGATCTTCATTTTTTTGAATGTTGAGTTTTAAGCTGGCTTTTTCACTTTCCTCTTTCACCCTCATCAAGAGGCTCTTCAGTTCCTCTTTGCTTTCTGCCATTAGGATGCTGTCATCTGCATATCTGAAGCTGTTGATATCTCTCCTGGCAATCTTGATTTCAGCTTGTGTGTGATTCATCCAGCCCAGAATTTCACATGATGTACTCTCCATATAAGTGAAATAAGCAGGTGACAATATACAGCCTTGACATATGCCTTTCTCAATTTTGAACCAGCCCATTGTTTCACATCTGGTTCTAATTGTTGCTTCTTGACCTTCATACACATCTTTTGGGAGACAGGTAAGGTGTTCTGGTATTCCCACTTATTTAAGAATTTTCCAGTTTGCTGTGATCCACACAGTCCAAAGTTTTACTGTTGTAAATGAAGCAGAAGTAGATGTTTTTTGTTTTTTGTTTTTTTCTGGAATTCTATTGCTTTTTCTATGATCCAGTGGATGTTGGCAATTTGATCTTTGGTCCCTCTGCCCTTTATAAATCCAGCTGAGGTATTGGAAGCTCTTGTCTCACATGCTGTTGAAGCCTAGATTGAAGGATTTTGAGCATAACCTTGCTTGCCTGTGAAATGAGTGCAATTGTAGGGTAAACACTCTTTGGCATTGACCTTCTTTGTGATTGAAATGAAAACTGACCTTTACCAGTCTTGTAGCATTTTTATATGCTAACAATGAAATATCATAAAGAGAAATTAAGGAAAAATACCATTTGCAATTGCATCAAAAAGAATTAAATACCTAGGAATAAATCTAACTAAGGAGGCAAAAGACCTGTACTCAGAAAACAATTAAGACACTAATGAAAGAAATTGAAAATGACACAAAGAGATGACAAGATACACTGTGTTCATGGATTAAAAGAATTAATGTTAAAATGACCATACTACACCCAGGCAACCTACAGATTCAATGAAATCCTTATCAAAATACCAATGGTATTTTTCACAGAACTGGGACAAATAATTTTAATATTT
>NW_011494756.1:464982-490587 GCF_000754665.1 Bison bison bison | reverse complement strand
AAATATTTCTAAAATTCATATGGAAATACAAAAGACCCAGAATAGCCAAACAATCTTGGGGAAACAAAATGAATGAAGCTAGTGGTATCATGCTTCCTGATTTTAAATTCTACTACAGAGCTACTATAACCAAAACAGTATGGTACTGGCACAAAAACAGACACATAGATCAATGAAACACAATCAAGAGCCCAGAAATGAACCTCCACTTATGCGGGCAATTAATCTGTCCCTATATTCCATTAAGAGAATACAACTTTTGCTCTAAAGTTAAAACTGTTATAATATTACAGGATCTTAAAGGGAAACCCTGATGCCTAACCTCATGACATCTACAACTTCTTTCACATGAGTGTCCCTTCTAACAAATGTTTAATTGTATATGTAGACTTCACAAGGAACCATTGGGGGAGGTCAACTGATAGGAAGTAAAAATGAACTAGAAGGAATTTTTTGTGTATTGAAGAACCATTCCTAAGCAGGGGTGAGAGATTTTCCTTACCACTGAATTAAATAGATATATAGATACCAAATCTTCTTAGAACAATATGACTTCTGAGATATATCACACCTGGTGATGCTCATAGATGAATCACTGAAAATTAAGCAGAGGGAGGAAATCATATTGCTAGCCTTCTGGAAGTTCTTATCTACATCTGTACAATAAGGCAGCAATCTGGAGCTGTCTTGAGAATTACCTCCAAGAATCTAAAGTTGCTATAAACCATTCCAGAGAATTTGAAAATCCTAATCTTACCTGTACCAAGTAGAGTACTTTGTCAGAAACCTGGCAGGAAATAGAAACCACCACAGATGGTCCAAATGAAGATGTTACTTATAGAGACGTGGTGAGGGTTCAGGGAGGACGCAGTTGATGGTGAAGCACCCAGAAACTAACAGTAGTTAGAAGCCATTTCTACTTCTAGGGCTAAGAGGTAGAGGAAGATGTAAGGCTGCATAGACTGGGCACTGGATGACGGAGGAGAAGGTTCCTTGCTGAAGGGACGTAGCTGCTCTCAGAACACAGTGTCAAAGCAAGAAGGGGCAGAAAGGACTGTCTTTACCTTGCTCTCCTCCCACACTCCCTTCTCCTGTGGTTACTTCCCACTGCTGGGATGAAGTGAGCTCAAAACACCCAGCAGAAGAGCTTAGGGCTCCTTTTCTTCCTGGGGCTGAGAGAGCAGGTGGAGGATAACCAGCATAAGGAGTCAGCCAGGCACTCCTGATCTGTGTGCAAGAAAAGATCTGCTCTCTGAGAAATTTCATCAGAAGGCCTAAACGGACTCACTCCTTGATGGATGATTCCTGCCAGCCTTCTAGGTACACCAGTGCTGCCCCTCAATGAGATGAACACGGTCCTCACGCGCACAGAGCTTACTGCCCAGGGGGAGAGGCAGTCTGATAGACCCACCTGAAGGTGTGATAGCGGCTCAGAGGAGAAGCAGCTGACCTAGTGTAAGAGACCAGGGAGAGGACGTCCCTGGTAGTCCAGGGGTTAAGCATCCACCTGTCAATGCAGGGGACAAGGGTTTGATCCCCGGTCTGAAATGATTCCACGTGCTGCAGGGCAACTGAGCCCATATGCACAACTACTGAGCCCCTGAGTGCAGCTCCTGGAGCCTGTGCGCCAGAGCCCATGCGCCACACAAGAGAAGCCACTGCAGTGAGAAGCCCGCCCACCACAGCCAAGAGTAGCCCTTGTTCGCTGCAACTAGAAGAAGCCTCCGTGCAGCAACGAACACTCAGAGCAGTCAAAAATAAATGAATTAATTAAAAGAGAGATCAGGGAGAACTTCTTGGAGGAAGTTATGCCTAAATAGAGATTTAAATAGTGAGTAAGTAGAGAGGGCCTCCCAGTAGGAGTGGAGGGGTGAGACCCAGTAGGAGTGGAGGGGTGAGATGGCAGAGAGGTGAGAAGGAGGATGATACAGTGCGATTCAAAACAGCCAGAGCATAGTCTGGGGAGTAGGTGGTGAGAACAGCCTGGGGGAAATTTAGAGAGGTGGGCAGGGCCAGATAGCAAAAGACCCTGTAAGCATGCTAAGAAATGTGGGCATTATTCTAAGAATAAGGGTGAGGAATGGAAAGATTATAAGCAAGGCAATGGCGTAATCAGATATTTCTCAAGGCTCTCCAAGGTGTGAAGGATAGATGGGCAAGGAACAAGAGGGGAAGGAGTTTCACAGTACGGCCCCTTCTCTGTCTGAGACCCTGACCAAGTCTCTCAACAACGCTGAGCTTCAGTTTCCTCACCCGCACGACAAAAATAATCAGCTTCACCCAGTCAACCTCCCTGATTGGGGCAAGAATCAAGACGGACATGAACAGGCTCTGGCAACTATAAAGCACAGTTAGAACTCCCACCAGTGCTGTGAGGAAAAGAGAATGTGGCTGAGATCATTATACATATTTCCCAAGGAAATCTGCATGGTCCTCTGACCCATTTCCCAAAGACCAGAGAGGAAACTGAGGATGAAGCAGGCCCAGAGCCAGCACTGAAGAGCATGAGCCTGCCGCAGATTCTGAAATGGAGACTCCGTTTCCTGCCCCGCTACCCACATCATGTGGCTCATGATCATTGTCCCATAAATATGAATTGATGAATGGCTGAGTGGGGCTTTGTTTTGCTTGTTTTCATTTTTGCAAACTCTCTTATGACCACAGAGGGAAAACTAAATTAATGCCATATGCCTGTAAAAATGCCTCTGACATCTTTTATTGTAATGGAAGATGACAATGGTTATCAGAGCAGAAGGAACATGCTTGAGTGAAAGTAAATACCAAACACCTTTTGGGAAACAGAGCACCTCCTGATGACCTTTGCAGATGTTCAGCTTCCTGAAGCACAGCACCCTGGAGTCTCATGGCAGTCTAACCAGGATTTCCTCCTGTTTCCAGGAGTGTGCCTCCTCCTTTTTCCTGGGTTGCACAGAATTTTAAATGTCACGGTAATCACATTTTTCCCCAGGATAACATGAAATATCATTGGAGCTTAATGGAGATGAACAAATGATTAAATTCAGATGTTACTGATATATTACATTGCAGAAATTACATCTATTTCACAAGCCATAAATCCTCTGAACTTTGTAGCACAATAGGTAATAAAACTGCAAAAGCTACTGTTTCTGATTTTGTGCCACCCTTTCTACCCAATCCAAGTAATTCACACCTATCACCTCAATCCTTCAAGGTAGGCATTATCATCTCCATTTAACACATAAGTGCAGATGAACTCATTGACCTACTCAAAATCACATGACTTGTGGATGTGTGAATGTTCCCCCACTTAAGCTCTATGGCCTTGGCAGAGTTACTTTTCTGTTCTAAGCCTCATCTGTGGAACAGAAATAACAAAATACTGAATTCATTAGGATGTAGAGGATCATATTAAATGAGAGGCTATGTCACCACTTTCTGCAGTGCCTGCTACCCAGTAATCACTTACTGCATTAGTCAGGGTTCTCCAGAGAAACAGCACCAATGATATATATTAAATCATGTGACATTATTAATATAAATTTATAAATCATATAATATTATATAGTAAATAAAATGTATTACATATCATATTATAAGGGATTGGCTTTATGCTATTATGGAGGCTGAGAAGTCCCGCCATTTGCAGTCTAGACATTCAGGAAAGCCATAAATATCGATCCAGTGTGAGTCCAAAGGCCTGAGAACCAGGAGAGCAAAGTTCCACTCTGAGTGCAAGAGAAAGACCCATGAAAAGGCTAGAAAACTAAAGAGAGGGAATTCTTTCTTATCAACCTTTTATACTATTCAGGTCTTCAGTGGATCGAATGAGCCCACCCACATTGTAAGGGTCAATCTGTTTTACTCAGTCTACCAGTTCAAATGTTCATCAGACCCAGAAATACCACCACAGACATGCCCAGAAATAATGTCTAAATAAATATCTGACTACTCTGTGGTCCAGTCAAGCTGACACATAAAATTAACCATGGCACTTACTAAATGGTGTTTTGTTAGCAATATTATTGCTATTGTTATTACTGTAGATTTGGCAGTCTGTCTGTCTAGCCACTGTTTCACTTTACCTCAAAACCAAAAGCAGCCACTAGTATAATGATAATAAAGTCAAAAGCCACATACAATTTTTCCTTCCCTCAGGGCATTTTTCGACATCTCGCATATTTAATTCATGGCAAAGATTCTAACCACCGGGGCTGTTTTCCCTAAAACTCTTGGGAAAAGGTGGGAAGTCATATTAGTGATTCAGAAATAGGAGAATGCCACATATTGAACCCTAGAGCACTAAGGGGAAGTAAAAGGCCTAATTAAGAGCTTGCCAACCCTCTAGGCTAAAGCTGTGAGTGTAGATAACCAAGTAAGGAAAAGTTTAAACCATGAATTAAAAGAAGGCGCATCCTTGGGCTGAGGCATCTCATTAGATGCTCCGGTATCACACTAAATAAGAAGGAAAAAATTAGTTTAAACCTGAAGGCAAGCACACAACATGTGTGTGTGTGCACTTAGTCAGTGATCTGACTCTTTGTGGCCCCATGGACTGTAGCCCACTAAGCTCCTCTGTCTATGGAATTTTCCAGGCAAGAATCCTGGAGTGGGTTGCCATTTCCTCTTCTAGGGGATCTTCCCAACCCAGGGATTGAACATGTGTGTCTTGTGCTTCCTGCACTGCAGGCAGATTCTTTACCACTGCACCACCTGGGTAGCCCATATATATGTGCATATGTGTATATATACAAATCCATTGTAGAAAATACCCTATGGCATTTTTCTGCTCCTAAACCTGTGTTTCATTTGCTGAGGGGCCCATTACCTACACACCACCTTCATGTCTGATGGTCGGGTCAAAAAGTTCTGAACTTGAAATGCAGCCCTGCCATGTTCTAGACATGTTACCGTGAGCCAAATATTCATCTCTGAGCTTCAGAGGTCCCTCCACTGTCATAAACTCCAAAGAGCCCATTGGAAGGTTAAGGAAAGTGCTTAGTGTGTCTGGCACTTAACAAGACCTCCATAAATGTGAGCTTTCTTTCCACTTTCCATCACCCATGTCAATAAGGGGGAAAGTAAGCTTTTGTTAAATTACTGTTATTTTTAAATGACTGAAAGGTGGTATTCATTCTTCTCTGTATAAGGGAATAGCTAGAAATGAAAGAAACCTCAATTCCACTGGTTATTCTACTGAGCCTTCTTAAGGGTCACAGGTGAGGAACACGTGGATAAGAGTCCCCCCCTACCCAACCTTCCACTTCAACTAGAGTTCATTTTACTTTGTGCATGCCTGCTTCCATTTAAGACTTCATTTTAACAAAAGATTCCTCAGAGGACAATCGCAAACCCCTAATCTATTGCAAATCCATTTTAGAGATAAGGAGACAGAAACTTTGAAGGTGAGACAGCACCCCTACAACCATATGAGACAGTCTTAGAACACAGATTCTTGGACTCCTGGGTCACTGTGCTGTCATTTTAAGCTATAACACCTCTCTGTGACTGATGTGGGAATGGTAATATGGTGTGGAAAGACAGCCTCTGTTCTCACAGAGCCCAGGTTTACACTGAGGGGAATGTCCCAGAAAGAGACTCTGGATGGGAGAGAGAAGCTTTAGTTGTAGCCTTGAATCATGATGGACGCCCTATACAGCCTACGGAAGTCCAAACCAAACCCCTTTCTAGGTTTCTATTTTAAGACTCCACCCTATACAGCTACACAGAATAAGCCATGTTTTGCTTTCTACTAAAAAGGCCGAGTTCATTCGATCTCACTGAAGATTGCGGGGGGCGGGGGGGGTGGGGTGGAAGGAGAGGTGAGGTGCAGCCCTGCTGAACTCACAGCCTCTCCCCTGCCGACATCTGTCTGTGTTAACCTTCCTTTTGTCTCCCTTCACTTCCTCCGCCTACGATTGCCACAGAAAATGACAAATTCTTATCCTTTTCTGTAGTTATTCATTTTTCTCCCCTCCTTGATCGTCCAAATCTATCAAGGTATTTAACAAATTTGAAAATCTTCATGCTCTCACTAACCACATCTTTTAGAATATAGTTGTTGTTAGATACAAAAAAATTATGCAAAACCTGAAATTAAATTATATTCTGAGAAATATGAAATGAGAACTTAGAGCAGTGGTTCTGAATTTTTCCTACTTAAATTTCACCTTCTCTTTGGAGGGCTCTCATAATTATTTTTGCCACTATCTTTCCCAGGTACTGGAGAATGTTCCATTTACCTTAAAACCCACTGCACAAGCTTGGACCTAATTCTGCTCTTTGGTTCCTTTAGGCAGCACAGAGAGAGGGCAGTTCATTTTAAGCTAATTTAAATAGTTTCTGAAATGGTAAGCTAAGAAGCCATCATGAATGAGACCAGTGCTTTTCTAAGAGTCATAGGAGAGCTTGTTTCCTCCCTCTTTCCACCATGTAAGGATGCAAGGAGAAACTTGCCATCTGCGACCCAGAAGAGGACTCTCATCAGAACCCAAGTATGCTAGCACCATGATCTCGGACTTCTAGCTTCCAGAAATGTGAGAAATATATTTCTGTTTTTGATGAGCCACCCAGTTTTTTTTTATACACCCAAATTAAATAAGACATCACCAAAACACTAATAAAAATATAACTATCAAGCAAACAGAAGAGGGAAATGATGAAAAAATTCAAACATTACAAATTCTTTTATATTCTTGTCTTCTGACAAGAAACAAGAAATATAGGAGTACACATTGGTTGACATAAACAGAAGGCTAACAGTGAAATGAGAGATCCAAACCAAATATATCAGTAAAAAATTTTGCATAAATTGGACCTAACTTTCCAATTAAAGACAAAGATGCCAGGCTTTATAATAAAACAAAGCTCAGCTATCCACTACTCACAAGAACAATCTAAAATACAGAGATATTATAAAAGTATATAAAAGTAAAAAAGTGAAAAAGATATACTATGCAAAGAATAACTGTAAAAAGCTAGTGTTGCTAAATTAATATCAAAATGCATTTTGTCAAAATATTATAAAGGAAAAAAATAAATTCTATAATTTAAAGATCTTTTATTTACTAGATGTTGTTGTTCAGTCACTAAATTGTGTCTGACTCTTTGAGACCCCATGGGCTGCAGCACACCAGGCTTCCCTGTCCTTCACTGTCTCCCAGAGGTTGCTCAGATTTTTGTTTATCGAGTCAGTGATGCTATCTGTCCATCTCAACCTCTGCTGCCCTATTCTTTTGCCATTGATCTCTCCCAGCATCAAGGTCTTTTCCAACAAGTCGACTCTTCGCATCAGGTGGCCAATTATTGGAGCTTCAGCTTCAGTATCAGTCCTTCCAGTGAATATTCAGGGTTGATTTCCTTTAGGATTGACTGGTTTGATCTCCTTGCAGTCCAAGGGACTCTCAAGAGTCTTCTCCAACACCATGGTTCAAAGGCATCAATTCTTTGGCGCTCAGTTTTCTTTATGCTCCAACTCTCACATCCATAATGACTACTGGAAAAATCATAACCTTGACTAGATGGACCTTTGCCAGCAAAGTGATGTCTCTGCTTTTTAATAGGTTTAATAGGTTTGCCATAGCTTTTCTTCCAAGGAGCAAGCGTCTACTAATTTCATGGCTGCAGTCACTGTCTGCAGTGATTTTGGAGCCCAGAAAGTACAATCTGTTTCCCCTTCTCCTTGCCATGAAATGATGAGACTGGATGTGATGATCTTTGTTTTTTGAATGTTGAGCTTTAAGCCAGCTTTTTTACTCTCCTTTTTCACTTTCATCAAGAGACTCTTCACTTTTCTGCCAGTAGAGGGGTATCATCTGCATATGTGAGGTTGTTGATACTTCTCCCAGCAATCTTGATTCCAGCTTGTGATTCATCCAGCCCAGCATTTCTCATGGTATACTCTGCATATAAGTCAAATAAACAAGGTGACAATATACAGCTTTGTCATACTCCTTTCCCAATTTTAAACCAGTCACTGGTTCCATGTAAAGTTCTGACTGTTGCTTCTTGACTCGCATACAGGTTTCTCAGGTAGATATGGTGATTATACATTTATATATACCAAGTAACAAAGGCCAAAATACACAGAACAATAACTGATAGAAGAGGAGAAATAGACAAACCCAGTATCTTAGTGGAGGTTTTATCACACTTCTTCCAGTAACAGTATATGTAGTAAAAAAAAAAAAAAAATCAATGAAGATAAAGATAATCTGAACAACACATTGGTAAATGTAACCTAATTGCCATGTATCAATATTCTACTTAATAATTGTAGCATACACATTTTTTCCAAATACATATGAAATAATTATAAAACTTAACTATATCCTTGATCAAAAACAAGTCTCAACCAATGTCAAAGGACTAAAATCATACAGAATATATTTTTAAATTTAGTACTTAATTAAGCTAAGAATCAAGGACCCCCAAAATTATAAATTCCATGTGTTTGAAAACTAAGAAATAGCCTTATAAATAATACATTATTCAAAGGAGGAAAAATCAAAATTAAAAATTATAAAATATTTTCAATGAAAGATCTAAAAGATAAAGGAAACTGTATAAAAACACCTTTGGTATACATCTTACAGGATGTTGCTACTTTTATTGTATGCATTCTAAAAGAAAGACTAAAAAGTGGTGAAGTAAGTAATCATCTCAACAATTTAGCAATAGAAAAGCAAATAATAAGCAAAGAAAATGGAATAAAGAAGAAAAATAGTAGAAGCAGAAGTTAAGGAAAGAGAACAAATTTACAATAGAGAGAAATCAACAAAGACTAAAGAAGCTTCTTCTGGTAAGATTAATGAAAATAATAATCAGTAAGGATAATCAAGAAAAAAGAGAAAAAGAAAAAGAACCAGCATTAGGTAACAAAAAAGGAAAATTATTAAAGATTTTACAGATGTTAAAAGATAGCAAGAGAATACTATAAGCAATTTTAGTTCATTAAATTTTAAAGTTTGATAGGACCAGAAAACACTTTCATTAAAAAATACAATTTGTAAAACTAACACAAGAAAAATAGAACATCTGAATCATCTTATAACATCAAACAAATTGAATCTATAATCTTAAACTCTCCACAAAGAAAACCCAGTACCAAATAGTTTCACCAGTGTATTCTAGAACATTTGTGGAAGACATAGCTAACTATACACAAACTGTTTCAGAGAATAAAAAGGGACACTCTCACACTTGCTTATGAGATCAGCAAAATCTTTATGCCAGATTCTGACAAGAACATTACAGGAAGTGAAAATTACAAGATGATTTCAGTCATGAAGATGCAAGAGGTATAAACAATATGTTAGCAAACAAAATCCAGCAATGTTGAAAAGGTTAATGCATTTTAACCAAGAAAGATCTAGTCCCAGAAAGCAAGACTGATTTCACAACTGTCAAAAAATGGAACAATTAACTCACTATATTAACAAAATAAAGGCTAATTATCATATTGTCCTCTCAGTGCAGAAAAAACATTTAACAGAAGTCATCTCCGTTTTATGATTTAAGAATTTCATAGCAATCTCAAAATAGAAAATTTCTTGATATTATACAGGATATCTATTTTTAAAATCCACACAGAAACCATACTTAGGGGTTAAATGTCCTATGATACACCATCACTTTCAGGATGAGTCCAGGCTGCTTTGTGGTCTGCTGGCTCCACACGTGAAACCTGGGTCCCAGCCTTGGGCAACCATTTGCAGCTTCTCAAACTTAAAAGTGATGTAAGCCAACCTCATTTCACAAATTTCCTATTAAACAGATATCCTGCTGCCATTATAAAATTGCTTGTCTACAAGTATCTCTCAAATTCTTGCTGACATGAAAACAAATGAATTTTTGAATAAAAACGAATTAACCAAGTAGTTTGGAATAAATAACTTTAAATACTGAATGCCATGAAGCTTTCAGGATTAAAAACAGTATGTGGAAAGAAAAGCACTAGCTGTATTTCAAGCTAACATAAAAAGAAAAGAGGCTTTAAGAATTAATAGCTGGACTATATATTAATACTTCTAACACTAGTCAAATTAGAAGAAACTTGGGTGGTTTAGTACATGTAGTATTATAAAAGAATAAGTACGCAAGGAAATAAGTGCGTGCATGCTCAGTTGTGTCCAACTCTGCGATCCCATGGACTGTGGCCCACCAGGCTCTTCTGTCCATGGGATTTTCCCAGCAAGAATACTGGAGTGGGTTGCCATTTCCTTCTCCAAAGGAAATAAGTATTGGAATCCATATGGGTAAAATATGCAGTGCCCCAGATCCTAAGGACACATGATGTTTAGATCAAAAGAACACAGCAGTGCGAGAAGTTGAATTTTGGGATTAAAAATATGAACTCAAAAACAACCTGGGGAAGAGGTAGTGAAATGACAAAATCATCTTATCTGTGTTGTATGCATGGTCTTTGGAGGCCGACAAACCTAGGGAGAAGTTAAAAAGTTCCTTGTGAGCTTCTGCCAACCAGTTAACCTCCCTGAGGGCCAGTTGCCATGAACATTAAATGACAAATGGGTATACTTTCATGTGAGTCCTCCCCACACAAAAAGTTCTCCATTCATTCCTCTGGCCCCACTTCAAAGCTGCATCTTCATTTTCACAAGTGACAAAGAGCAAGACAAGATTCTCCATATCCAAAATAGAAACGGTTCATTCCTCAAATCAAAAGGGACAAAGAAACCACAAAAGGTAATCACTCCAATGAGCCTCAGAGGCTGTGGAGCTAAGAAATGCACTGTTGGCTAGAGCTGTCTTATGCAGACAGAGTATTTTACAAATCTTTTCCAGACCTCTGCTGAAGCTTCCCTCCAGAATGTATTGCCTTCATAAGTATGTTCAATGAACAACTTGCCGGCCAACTAGTTGTGCACAAAAGTGTACTCAGTCGTAAGATGGTTTGCAGAAGAAGAGCAGAGAGGTTTGTGCATCAGCAAAAGCCTTGTGCGGAAGATGACTCATTACTTTAGAAGTGATCAAGCTTCAGAAGGAACCAAGAGAACTCTATTATGCTCTTACGAACGTGGACAGCCAAATATGTGCTGAACGGCTCTTCCCGTGGTTCTTGCCAAAAGGGCTGATGTGCTGTGTTGCTGATTATATTGGCTTTTTTTGTTTTGTTTTTTTTTTTTAACTCCAGGGCTCTATGGAATCCATTCTTAGAATACCAAAGATTATTACAAGTCCCAGAACTTGTGAGCCAACCTAAACCTGACTGGGCTCAGAGATGGATGACATGCCATCCAAAAGCTGGTCCTTGTTCCTCTCTGAATGGAGCAGGAGATGCAGGCACACCATTGACGAAGCTCCCTCCCAAAGTTATGAGGCTCTAATGAAAACATATTTGAATTCCCTCCAGGGGAGGCTGCCAAGAACCTGAAGGAAGGGAAGAAGGATCTAGAGAAAGGGGATGACTGTGAGGGAGACAAGTTCTAGCCCTCCAGACATGTCAATTCCCTGTTTCATGGGGACCTGAAGAGAATGAAGGGCTTCCCAGGTGGCCCTAGTGGTAAAAAACTCGCCTGACAATGCAACAGACATAAGAGAAGCTGGTTTGACTCCTGGGTCAAGAAGATCCCCTGGAGGAGCGTATGGCAACCCACTCCAGTATCCTTGCCTGGAAAATCCCACGGACAGAGGAGCCTGGAGGACTGCAGTCCATGGGGTCACAAAGAGTCAGACATGACTGAAGCGACTCAGCACGCACACACATATGCAGAGAGAATGAAAGCACTCAAAGAAAGAAACCTTTCATGATTATCTTTAGGGCACACAGACAGAAGAATTACAGAGTACTGATCTTTGCTCAGATAGAAAGCCCAGAAGGATTAAATTCTAGCAACCTGGGTATTAAGTGTGCCAGATGCTGTACTGAGCTTTACGTGCATTATCTCATTTAATCTTCATGATTTGCCTGCAACCTGGACTCTTATCTCCTCCATTTTATAGATAGAGAAGTGAGGCTTAGCGGGGCTATGCAACAAGCCCCACACCCAATAGCAGTGAGCACTGAACTCGTAACTGAATACTGCCTCTCCACTGAAAATAATCTACGGCAAAAATAATCCTAACAAAGCACTTAGCACACCATTAAAATGGAGAGGGCCCTGTGAGGCCCTCCTGGGTACAAATTCTTTCCATGTCCCCCCATTTCTTGTTTGTAAGAAATAGACTTCATTCCCTGAGTTCCAAAAGGTAAATTCAAGCAGCTATTCACTAGGGAAGGGAGGGAATGCAGAAACAAGGGAGGAACAGTCAAGAAACAGTAGTGCAGAATTGGGCAGGGCCCTGGTTCCTCCTCAGGGAACAGACATAGCAATATCTTTTAATTCTTCAGCAGGAACTAAGGCTGGCACTGACGTACAAGATGGTAACTCCAAGCTAAGTACACAATTCCTGGAACACCGCCCTATTACCTCACCACCAACCAATCAGAAGAAAGTCTGCACACAGTGAAAGATAATGAACACTCTGATTCCCTCCTAGAGTGACTGTCCCTTTAAAAACTTTCATGGTTGAGCAGAATCTTTGGAGTTGGCTTTTGACATGAGTCCACCTTCTCTCCAGATTGCCAGCCTTTTGAATAAAGCAACCTTTCTTTTCCAGTCAACACTTATCTCTCAGGTATTGGCTTTCAAGCAGCAAACAGCTGAATCTGACTTCAGCAACACCATAACTATTCAATAAACAGTTATTATTGAAATAATTAATTAACTAATGTTATTATTATTACATTTGTCAGGAGAAATATCAATAATCTCAGATATGCAGATAACACACCCCTTATGGGAGAAAGTGAAGAGGAACTGAAGAGACTCTTGATGAAAGTGAAAGAGGAGAGTGAAAAGCTGGCTTAAAAGCTAAGAACATGGCATCCGATCCCATCACTTCATGGCAAATAGATGGGGAAACAATGGAAACAGTGAGAGACTATTTTCTTGGGCTCCAAAGTCACTGCAGATGGTGATGGCAGCTGTGAAATTAAAAAGATGCTTGCTCCTTGGAAGAAAACCTGTGACCAACCTAGTTCAGTTCAGTTCAGTCACTCAGTTGTATCCAACTCTTAGTGACCCCGTGAATTGCAGCACACCAGGCCTCCCTGTCCATTACCAACTCCCAGAGTTTACCCAAACTCATGTCCATTGAGTCAGTGATGCCATCCAGCCATCTCATCCTCTGTTGTCCCCTTCTCCTCCTGCCCTCAATCTTTCCCAGCATCAAGGTTTTTTCAAATGAGTCAGCTCTTCATATCAGGTGGCCAAAGTATTGGAGTTTCAGCTTTAGCATCAGTCTTTCCAATGAACACCCAGGACTGATCTCCTTTAGAATGGACTGGTTGGATCTCCTTGCAGTCCAAGGGACTCTCAAAAGTCTTCTCCAATACCACAGTTCAAAAGCATCAATTCTTCGGCATTCAGCTTTCTTCACAGCCCAACTATCACATCCATACATGACCACTGGAAAAACCATAGCCTTGACTACACGAACATTTGTTGGCAAAGTAATGTCTCTGTTTTTCAATATGCTATCTAGGTTGGTCATAACTTTCCTTCCAAGGAGTAAGCGTCTTTTAATTTCATGGCTGCAATCACCATATGCAGTGATTTTGGAGCCCAGTCAGATTTTGGAGTCTGACACTGTTTCCAGTGTTTCCCCATCTATTTCCCATGAAATGATGGGACCAGATGCCATGATCTTAATTTTCTGAATGTTGAGCTTTAAGCCAACTTGTTCACTCTCTTCTTTCACTTTCAAGAGGCTTTTGAGTTCCTCTTCACTTTCTGCCATAAGGGTGGTATCATCTGCATATCTGAGGTTATTGATATTTCTCCCGGCAATCTTGATTCCAGCTTGTGCTTCTTCCAGCCCAGCATTTCTCATGATGTACTCTCATAGAAGTTAAATAAGCCGGATGACAATATACAGCCTTGACGGACTCCTTTTCCTATTTGAAACCAGTCTGTTATTCCATGTCCAGTTCTAACTGTTGCTTCCTGACCTGCATACAGATTTCTCAAGAGGCAGGTCAGGTGGTCTGTTATTCCTAAACCTAGACAGTGTATTAAAAAGCAGAGACAGTATTTTGCCAACAAAGGTCCATCTTGTCAAAGCTATGGTTTTCCCAGTAGTCCTGTATGGATGTGAAAGTTGGACTATAAAGAAAACTGAGCACTGAAGAATTGATGCTTTTGAACTGTGGTGTTGGAGAAGACTCTTGGTTGTCCCTTGGACTGCAAGGAGATCCAGCCAGTCAATATTAAAGGAAATCAGTCCTGAATATTCATTGGAAGGACTGATGCTAAAGCTGAAACTCCAATACTTTGGCCACATGATGCAAAGAACTGGCTCATTGGAAAAGACCCTGATGCTGGGAAAGGTTGAAGGTGGGAGAAGGGGACGACAGAGGATGAGATGGTTGGATGGCATCATCGACTCAATGGTCATGAGTTTGAGCAAACTCTGGGAGTTGGTGATGGACAGGGAAGCCTGGCGTGCTGCATTCCATGGGGTTGAAAAGAGTTGGACACGACTGAGTGACTGAATTCAACTGAATATTATTATAAAGTCTTTGTAATAAAGATTCCCTGGTGGCTCAGATGGTGAAGTCTCCCCCCTGCAATGCAGGACACCTAGGTTCGATCCCTGAGTTGGGAAGATCCCCTGGAGGAGGGTATGGCAACCCACTCCATTATTACTTGCCTAGAGAATCCCCATGGACAGAGGAGTCTGGCAGCCTGCAGTCCATGGAACAGCAGAGTTGGACACGACTGAGCAACTAAACACAGCACATTACAAAGTCTGCACTGGATTAACACAGATCTGGCACCAATCTCCTGTGTGTTTTTGTGAAAATTACTTGACTTCTCTGGGTCAATTTTCCCCATCTAAAAAGAGTTTAGACTAGATGCTCTTTAGATTAATGAGTCATATGACATGCCAACATTGAAACAAAACTATCCATCTAGTGTACACCAGAACCCTCAATGTAACTTTAACCCAAGTCCCTTCAGCTGTATTAAATTGCTTCTCTTTCTCAAGAGGAAAAAAAAATGCATGGGGACTGGAAACACACACATCTTTCTAGAGCACCCTGTGGCTTGGTTGCAGAGGGCACTGCCATTAACTAAAGGGTCCTTTGTCATAGCCGTCACTTCATTCTCAGTGACCAGATTGTCCCAATTGTCTCAGTCAAGATTTTAAAGGACCCCATGAAGCACTTCTCTCTTTGCTCAACCCAATGACTCTTTCCTGGCAATTGAAATGCAGGGTTTTTTCTACAAAAATGACAACACAAGGGCAGGAAAAACCTATTTGAATGTGCTCAGAACAAAACTATGACCTTGAACATTTTTAGCAGCTGCTTTACTTTCCTTTAAAATTCCTTGTGTGTGTGTGTGTGTGTGTGTGTGTGTGTGTGGTTGTTAATGCAGTAAACAATATTGCATGGACAGAATTTATTGGACCTGAAAATGTTGATTGTTTTTATATTTGTCCTTCGGCATCCTGACCTTACTATACCACATCCTTTTCTCAGCTACCACTCGTCTGCTTCTAGATGTGTTCATTCTTCTCCTCTATCCAGTCTCCATCAAGGTCTCCTCCTCCAGAAAGCCTTTCTTGAGTCTGTCAGGTAGACATGGACATGTTTTTTAGGAATAAATTACACCTGAGCCCAGGGCTTACGATGTCTCCCTTTGGCATTCTCACCTAGCAAAGTACCCGATGTAAGGTAGGCATCCGCACAGTCAGGTAAGCACAGTCAGCTCTCCCTCTATATTTGTTGGGTCCACATTCATGATTCAAAAAGCTAGTGATTAAAAATATTTGGAATAAAAAGTTCTAGAAAGTTCCACAAAGTAAAACTTCAATTTGCTTCATACTGGTAACTATTTACAAAGCATTTTCATTGTATTTACAACTATTTACATAGCATTTACATTGTATTAGGTATTGTAAGTAATCTATAAATTAATTTAAATCTAAAAATCTCATAAGATTTATGAGAGTAAGTGCATAGTTCATGTGCAACTACTACCATGCCATTTTGTGTAAGGAACTTGAGTGGATTTGTGTGCCCACATGGTCTCCTAGAATCAATCCCTTGTGGATATCAAGGGACTACTGTTCAGTTGACCCTTGAAAAATGTAGGAGGTTGGGGTGCCAACCCTCCATGCAGTCAAAAATCTGCATATACCTAGAGTTAATTCTCTGTATCCACAGTTGGCCAGCCAAGAAGTCATCCAACTGCAGGTGTGTAGTAGGGTAGTAATTACTGTTGAAAAAAATTCACATTCAAGTGGATCTATGCAGTTCAAACTTGTGTTGTTCAAGGGCCAACTGTTATTTGGTGAATGAATCTTGAAAGGATACTTCAAAAAAATCAATTAAAATAGTAAGTAATAGATTAAACAAAATGCAATTACAAGAATATGTGTTAGGAGGATATGATGTGAATGTGTGTTAAGAATATGGTAATGCTTATGAATGTGTCTACAGCTAAGCAATAATTATATTACTGATCATTTTTCCTTTTTATATAGACTTTATGAGCTATGTGACTTGAATAGACCTGGTGTAAGTAGAAACCAAAGACAGATCATTTATCTGGGAGAGAGGAAGATGGAGGTCTTAAAAATCCAAATACATTTACATCAGAGCTTACTCTGAACCTAAACCCCATTCCTATCACTGGATGAAAGGATCACCAACAAGCATCTATGAGAAACAGGCTGACCATCACTGCCCTAGATCTAAGAAAGATAAAACAAGTCCATGGTCAAGTTACAGGTCCCAGCTGGAAGTAGAAAGCTTAATGTGGAAGAGTGAGGGCTGAGTTATGAAGTGGTTCTGAAAATAAATCTATACAAGGAATTAAATTCAGAATCTCTCTCTTCTCAAACATTGATGAGATCTGTAGCCCCTATTCAGACAAAGCTGCTGCCTCAAGGCAGTTCTATGTAGGCAGCGTGATTCGATACAAGACTGACTGTAAATTTAGCTCTATAACCTTGGTCATACCACTTACTCTCTGAGCATTATTTTTGTTAGTAGAGGTAATACCACTTATCATTACATGTTGTTGAAAGTAGGAATTTAATAAATATTACTTTCCTTCTCTCCAGGTAATTGGAGAGACAGTATTTGGCCACTAGAGAAAAAGAACTGAGAGGGAAACTTCCTAAACTGGGGAGTAATTGCCCAAATTTCCAACTGGGGAACATGCACTGTTGAAATAAGCTGACTGTAAAAAGGATCATAAAAAGTGGGAATCCTCTTTTTATGCCAAAAATTGGCATGTATATCAAATCACTCACTTTAATTCCATAGATATTTTGTTGCATACCTACTATGTGACAGATATTGTTCTGAGCCCTCCGGATATGGGGAGGATAGGAGAGACAATCCTTGCTGTCAGAGGTCACATAGTGAAAGTGAAAAAATGAAAGTGAAGTCACTCAGTCATGTCTGACTCTTTGAGACCCCATGGACTGTAGCCTACTAGGCTTTTCCATCCATGGGATTTTCCAGGCAAGAGTACTGGAGTGGGTTGCCATTTCCTTCTCCAGGGGATCTTCCCACCCCAGGGATCGAACCTAGGTCTCCCACATTGTAGGCAGATGCTTTACCGTCTGAGCCACCAGGGAAGGCATAAGCTATCAGGAAAGATACTTGTTCAAGAGGTACACACATATGAGGGACTTTCCTGGCAGTCTACTGGTTAAGACTGCTCTTCCAGTTTAGGGGGTATGGGTTCAATCCCTGGTTGGGGAACTAAGATCCCACATGCTGCATAGCACAGCCCAAAAATACATTAAATTTGAAAAAAAAAAAAAAAAAGTACATGTGTGATAAGCCTTTTGAAAGGGTGCTAGGGGAGCACGGTGTTAGCCACTCAGTCATGTCCAATTCTTTTTGATCCCATGGACCGTAGCCTGCCAGGGAATTCTCCAGGCAAGAATACTGACATGGGTTGCCATCCCCTTCTCTAGGAGGTCTTTCCAAGCCAGGGATTGAACCCAAGTCTCCTGCACTGTAGGCAAATTCTTTACTGTGTGAGCCACCAGGGGAGCACAGCGTCTAGTCTTAACCATCAAGCTTATCTAAAAATCCCATTGATACTGAAAGTAAATCAATGAATAAAAATAAATTGGTAGATTTTTTATTTTCCTCCACCACTCACATTACCTAGATATTTCTTGCATTCTTACTATGTGCTAAACCCCAAGGAGACAGAAATAAAAAAGAAGCTGTGAACAGTCTCTGCTCCCTCAAACCTCAAAAGCTATCAGAGAAAAAACAAAATAAATGGCAGAGATGCCAATTGATATCATGAATCAAAGGCTTTGGAAACATAGCAGGGAATGGTGGATCTGTTCCCAAGGGGAGATTAAAAGCCCACCAAGAAGGACATTCAGCATTGGGCTTTGGCTGGCAATTTCCATTCTACCCTCTGAGCTTTTACACTATAAGGATAAGTGATGCCTGCAGTGCCAGCTGGTATTGTTAACAACTTGAGGCATTAATGTAATACAGTGATGCCCTCGGAAAATAAATAGAGCTGATAAAGAAATTAACGTGTTCAAAAACAAACGCATCATCTGCTGACTTGTTCACATCTCCTTCACACAGGGTGAAGTTTACTCAGGGCTAGAAAGAAAGACTGCAGAAGCGAAATTCGACCCACAAGTGATAGCCAGGGGAAGTACCAGTGTTTCCTCCTGAGCCTCATGTACTAAGTAATGGAAAAGCTTACTTTTGGGGGGCCCTTTGCAGTTTTCAAAATAACTTTACATACAGATTTTATTGGTTCTGCCCAACAAGTTCTGAAAACAAAGAGTGGGATGTGTTGTCATTCCCACTATACAGATGGGGAAGCTGAGACTCAGAAGAAGCCATTTCTGGAGTCACGTGCCAGAAAGGGGTGAAGGGAATATCAGCGCTCAAGGCCTCTGATTTTCCCTTTCCCGATCTTTGGATGTCCTCAGGCAGTTCTCAACTATAATGTGCACACGAGCCACCTGGGAGTCACAAATGCAGAGTTGGAGTCATAATGTGGGGCAAGGCTTGAGAGTCTGTATTTCCAGCTGACTTCATGCTGCTGCTGCTGGAGAAAGGCAGTCTTCACAAGAAACCATAGTCATAGCTGTGTCTCCCAGAAGAAATTATTTCAAATGGTTATGACAGTGGGTGATCCTTCTTACTTTCTCAAAATACCAAGTAGCAGTCCCTCAACAACTTTCACCTGTGTCAGCTTTTTCCCTTTGATGTTCGTGGGTCATGGGAAGACTTCTGTTAAAGTACATCTGTCTCACTTCTCACCCTTGTCTGGGTCTCTTCTAGTCTCTTGCTGGGTCTATCTCAGTCTCTGATTCTGACTATATAGGACCCTCTCTCTCTTGCTTGACCATCAATCCATATTCTTGAATTACAGTGACAAGTAATGGCTCACATCTCCATTGTGTCCTGTGTTCTAAACAAAGGCTAACTCACTCTGCTGCCTTTCAGTATAATGTTGTCGTTGTGGTTGTTCAGTCACCCAGTCATGTCTGACTCTTTGCGACCCCATGGGCTGCAGCATGCCAGGCCTCCCTGTCCCTCACCAAGTTTGTGTCCATTGCCTCGGCGTTGCCATCCAGCCATCTCATCCTCTGATGCCCTCTTCTCCTTCTGCCCTCAATCTTTCCAGCATCAGAGACTTTTCCAATGAGTTGGCTGTTCACATCAGATGACCAAAATACTGGAACTTCAGCTTCAGCATCAGTCTTTCCAATGAGTATTCAGGATTGATTTCCCTTAAGACTGACATAGAAAGTATTGACATAACAAAATATTCAGTATAATTGACAATGGCAATCATCCTCATAATTAATCAATCAATACCTGTTCACTAACTGCTCCAAGGTACTGGGACATATTAGGCTTCAAAATGACCTGCCTAGAGATAAGACCCAAGATGGTTTAGGACAAGGATAACATAGCATCAGGAATAAGATAAGGGGATACTTAGAGTAAGTCAAACTGTGTTCTTGGAAGTAAGAATAGAAAGAAAATATGTTCAATGCTGTAAAATATGGGGGAAAAGTGTAAGACATAGTTATTTCTCGTCACTTCAGTCGTGCCTGACTCTTTGAGACCCTACGGACCACAGCCCACCAGGCTCCTCTGCCCACGGGATTCTCTAGGCAAGAATACTGGAGTGGGTTGCTGTGCCCTCCTCCAGGGGATCTTCCTAACCCAGGGTTCGAGCCTGAGTCTCACGTCTAACCTGCATTGGCAGATGGGTTATTTACCACTAGCGCCACCTGGAAGCCCTATTTCTTTCTAAGATGCTTTAAATCTAGTTGTGGAATTGATGATGAGAATAATTACACTCATTTTATTGATGGTTCAGTTCAGTTCAGTTGCTCAGTCATGTCCGACTCTTTGCGACCCCATGGACTGCAGCACGCCAAGCCTCCCTGTCCATCACCAGCTTGATGGTAGAGGATAGTTATTAGTATATTTGTTCAGTTTTGCAATCCAGCATTGTGTGACAAAGCAGAGAGGAGCCACATTTCCCTCCTTGGTCACTATCTGATGAGGCTCCCAGGTGATCTTGGTTTCATCTGGTAAGGGGTGACCATGTGACCTCAGCCAAGGGAATCAAAGACTCTCTCCTTAGAATTTGAATTTTGAGCAGAGTGACAAGAAAGTAGTTTGAGCTGACACCCTGGATGGCAGTGCCCCAAGAATTCCCCACCAGTTTTTGCGAGAGCTTCTTTATCTCCTGTCCTCTGAGTCTCATTCATCAGCTTTTCTTTTTATTATGTGAGCAGTCCCATGGCCTTCCAATAGTTGCCTGGTGTATGTAAGTTGGCCAGAGAGTTGTTTAAATCAAAGAATTCTAATTCAAAACCACCTATATTTGGTTAGGTTCTGTGTTGTGTGCTTTTATGCACATTTACTTTAATCATCTCCAAAATCAAAAGACTTCAGTGCTGTTGAGTCTGATAGGCATATTCTCTCTTTATCTGAATTCTGAATGGAGAAAAAGACAAAGGTCCCAAACATATCATCTTTATTACTGATAGAGCATATATTTTCAGATGAATGGATTTTCTGATACTATAGCCCAGAAGTGAAAAAACTCATATAGGTGCCCTGTGTCAGAGCAGACCTCCTAATGCAGAGGCAGTCTTCTACAGAATATCTGTCATGAAGCAACAGAGAAGGAAGATTCCTCATGTGGTCACTCACTCTCAAGAAAAAGGAATGGAGGAGCCAAGAATGATCAATTTGTTCTTCCTGAATTTACCAGTCAAGTCAGTTACTCTCCTGTACTTTTCCTCTTTACATTGCAATAAGCAAGAGGGAAGAAAGGCATTGCTGCTGCTAAGTCGCTTCAGTCATGTCCAACTCTTTGCGACCCCATAGACAGCAGCCCACCAGGCTCCCCCGTCCCTGGGATTCTCCAAGCAAGAACACTGGAGTGGGTTGCCATTTCCTTCTCCAATGCATGAAAGTGAAAAGTGAAAGTTAAGTCACTCAGTCGTGTCCAACTCCTAGTGACCCCATGGACCGCAGCCTACCAGGCTCCTCCATCCATGGGATTTTCCAGGCAACAGTACTGGTTGCCATTGCCTTCTCCAAGGAAAGGCATTAGGGCTTTTACAACAATTTAGCTCCTTCTGCAAGGAAGGAAATACCTGGAGAAGGGGAGAATCACCCTTCCCAAGAGCAGTTAGCTCCCATGTTGTTAATCCTAACTATTCCCAAGAATTTGCTAAACATTGTGTATGGATTATGTTATTTCATCCTCACAATCACTCTCCTAAGTATCTACTAAAAGCATGCTCATTTTACAGATGAAGATACTCGGGTTTAGAGAGATTAACTAACTTCCCAGGAGACCCAGCTAGTGTGGGGTAAAGCCAGGCTTCAAACCCAAGCAGTGTTGACCCGATTTTGTGTCTATGTCACTGTCCCAGAAGAGCCTGTTCAAGGAGGAAACTGACACCAAGAGAAGTTAGCCCACTGAGATAGTAATTGGTTGAGCAAGATTTCAAACCCACAATTAGATCTGACAGCAAACAGCATGTATTTAACCATTATATAAATGCGCAAAATAGTCAGAAAAGTTTGAATACCGAGAGGCACTCACAAAAGAGAAACATGAATTTACTCTAGAGCACTCACACAAACAGGGCTTCCCTGATAGCTCAGTTGGTAAAGAATCTGCCTGCAATGCAAGAAACCTTGGTTCGATTCCTGGGTCGGGAAGATCCCTTGGAGAAGGGAACAGTTACCCACTCCAGTGTCCTGGCCTGGAGAAGTCCATGGACTGTGTAGTCCATGGGATCACAAAGAGTTGGACACGACTGAGCAACTTGCACTTTGCTCTCACACAAACTACATAGATGGCTGGTATTAGGAACTGGATATTAAAAGGTAGGTGGGATATATTTTAGAGAAGAAAATAGCAACCTGCTTCGTATTCTTGCCTGAAAACTCCCATGGACAGAGGAGCCTGGCAGGCTACAGTCCAAAATGTCACAAAGAGTTGAACATGATTAAACACACACACACACATGGGATATATTTTGAGGAAGGCGTTTCAGTCTGAGACCAGCATGAATCCTAGGTGTCTGGGTAAAAGTGAGCTTAGAAAGCATGGCATCCATGAGGAAGATGAAGAAGCAGGGACCTAGGAGGTGGGGTGAGCAGAGGACGGAGCGCTAAGAGCATTATATCAAAGGACCACGTGTGAGGGGATCAAAAAGATAGATGAGGAAATCAAATAGACGAAATCCCAATTACAGGATTTTAAACCAGGCAGACAAATTATAAGATGCTTGAGCACAGTTTGAGGGAACAACCTGCCACACAAGCCTGTCAGTGATCCTCATCGTGGAGGAGGATGGGACGGAATTGAAGAGACCTTGCGAAACCCTAGTGGGTTCTCATCATGGAGGAGGATGAGATGGAATTGAAGAGACCTTGTGAAACCCTAGTGGGTTCTCATCATGGAGGAGGATGGGATGGAATTGAAGAGACCTTGTGAAACCCTAGTGGGTTCTCATCATGGAGGAGGATGGGATGGAATTGAAGAGACCTTGTGAAACCCTAGTGGGTTCTCATCATGGAGGAGGATGGGATGGAATTGAAGAGACCTTGTGAAACCCTAGTGGGTTCTCATCATGGAGGAGGATGGGATGGAATTGAAGAGACCTTGTGAAACCCTAGTGGGTTCTCATCATGGAGGAGGATGGGATGGAATTGAAGAGACCTTGTGAAACCCTAGTGGGTTCTCATCATGGAGGAGGATGGGATGGAATTGAAGAGACCTTGTGAGACCCTAGTGGGGACCTCAGTCCAAAAGGAAGGTGATGAGAGACTGAACGAGGCACTAAAACCCCCCTGGAGAGGTAACAAAACCCACAGAAAGAGTGGTAACTGAGAGACTCCTGCAATTTGGTGGCAGGAATGATTCAGGGAGGCATCGGAGGGGAAAAGTGAAAACTTATATCGGTGTATAAACTAAGGGATTTGAAAATATCATTTGAAGAAACTGGAGAAATAAAAATTTGGCTTTGGAAATCTGGTCTTTTGTTCCTGGGCCACTGTCGTCACCTTAACCAAGACCTGAGCTCAGGAAAGGGCCTTATTAATCCCACCAAGGCTTGTATCCAGGACTAAGACAACAGTAGTCTCTGGAAAAAGAAAAAGGAAAAACATTGACCTTTGAGATGAAGGATTTTTTAATTATCCCAGTTAGAGAAATGCAGGCAGAAGCAGCCGACAGAGGAGGAATCTGAGGGGAAAGGAGGACTCACTACGCTTGGGAGCCAGTGTTGCATCAGCGCTCCCCAACTTGTGGCTCCCCTGGCACCCTAGGGCCCTTCTCAGCACTGACATGCTTGCCCCAACAGCAGCCCTGCAAGGCTGACACTGTAATCCTCATTCGAGAGACGAGCAGTGAGGCACAGAGAGGCTGCACAACATGCCCCAAGTCACAGCATTAAGAAGGGTCAGAGCTGGGTCTGAATCAGCAAGGTGGCTTTTAGAGGATTAGTTCTAATGACAAAAATGAGCAGTTGGGGCAATATGAGCAAACCATCATATCAGCACTTCTGAAACTTTTTAACTATTAAAATTCTTATTTGTTTATTTCTAGTTAAATCTTCCTCAGGAGATGGGCAGATAGATGGTAGACAGATAGACAGACAGATAGATAGATAGGAAGGAAAGAGCTGGACTTTACCAGGGCTTCCTGATAGCTCAGCTGGTAAAGAATCCACCTGCGATGCAGCAGACCCGGGTTCAATCTCTGGGTTGGGAAGATCCCCTGGAGAAGGGAAAGGCTGCCCGCTCTAGTATTCTGGCCTGGAGAATTCCATGGACTTCTCCAGGGGGAGAATAGTCCATGGGGCCGCAAAGAGTTGGACATGACTGAGCAACTTTCACTTTGACTTTCATTCCAGGTTAAAGGAACACAGTGAGAGTCAGGAATCGAGCCTCTCTTGTCCCCCGTTATTTCCATGGACATTAGGCTGTCCATGGAAACGCAATCAGAACACAACTGCAGTGAGAAGCAGCTCATTCCTTTCACCTCTTACTCTTCTAAGTATTAAAGAATGTATACAAGGAAAATCAGAGATTGAAATATCAGCTTTATTGATGGGCCTCTGCTAATGACTAGATTGGAAAACACTGTGAACTCTTCCAGCTTCCTCGTTGAACTAAATCGATGAACTACCAATGCAGATACAGACAGGAGTAGGATCACTCATCATAGATTCAGACAGATCAGAGATTAAGAGAACTAGAGACAAGAGACAAGACATCACTCTGAACAAAGCTAGTGGAGGGGATGGAATTCCAGTGGAGCTATTTCAAATCCAAAAAATGATGATGTGAAAGTGCTGCACTCAATATGCCAACAAATTTAGAAAACTCAGCAGTAGCCACAGGACTGGAAAAGGTTAGTTTTCATTCCAATCCCAGAGAAAGGCAAGGCCAAGGAATGCTCAGACTACTGCACAATTGTATTCATCTCACTCATCTAACACTCTGGCAAAGTAATGCTCAAAATTCTCCAAGCCAGGCTTCAACAGAAAGTGGACCGTGAACTTCCAGATGTTCAAGCTGGATTTAGAAAAGGCAGAGGAACCAGAGATCAAATTGCCAACATCTGCTGGATCATCAAAATACCAAGAGAGTTCCAGAAAAACATCTATTTCTGCCTTATTGACTATGCCAAAACCTTTGACTGTATGGATCACAACAAACTGGAAAATTTTTAAAGAGATGGGAATACCAGACCACCTAATCTGCCTCCTGAGAAATCTGTATGCAGGTCAAGAATCAACAGTTAGAACTGGACATGGAACAACAGACTGGTTCCAAATCGGAAAAGGAGTACATCAAAGCTGTATATTGTCACCCTGCTTATTTAACCTATATGCAGAGAACATCATGTGAAATGCTGGACTGGATGAAGCACAAGCTGGAATCAAGGTTTCCAGGAGAAATATCAATAACCTCAGATATGCAGATGACACCACCCTTATGGCAGAAAGTGAAGAAGAACTAAAGATGATGAAAGCAAAAGAGGAGAGTGGAAAAAGTTGGCT
>NW_011494756.1:445520-464882 GCF_000754665.1 Bison bison bison | reverse complement strand
CACTGCAGATGGTGACTCTAGCCATGAAATTAAAAGACGCTTGCTCCTTGGAAGAAAAGTTATGACCAAACTAGAGAGCATATTAAAAAGCAGAGACATTACTTTGCCAACAAAGGTCCATCTTGTCAAAGCTATGGTTTTTCCAGTAGTCCTGTATGGATGTGAGAGGTGGACTATAAAGAAAGCTGAGCATTGAAGAAGCTTTTGAACTGTGGTGTTGGGAGAAGACTCTTGAGAGTCCCTTGGACTGCAAGGAGATCCAACCAGTCCATCCTAAAGGAAATCACTCCTGAATATTCATTGGAAATACTGATGCTGAAGCTGAAACTCTAATACTTTGGCCACCTGATGTGAAGAACTAACTCATTGGAAAAGATCCTAATGCTGGGGAAGATTGAGGGCAGGAGGAGAAGGGGACGACAGAAGATGAGACGGTTGGATGGCATCACCGACTCAATGGACATGAGTTTGAGCAAGCTCCGGGAGTTGCTGATGGACTGCAGGCATGCTGCAGTCCAGGGGGTCACAATGAGTTGGAAAAGACTTTGCAACTGAACTGACTGAGACAAGAGGTTTAGCTGTACAAGAAACCTGTGCAGTGAAGAAATGTCAAACTTTCCCCTTTTACTCTGCCTTACACGTAGCTGGTAGAGATAGGTAGAAGCTGGGTGATGTGCACAATTCTATGGGCACCTGAATGATGTCCTAAGGTGCAAGAGTCAAGGGCATGTTCATAATATGCAACAATCTGTACAGTTCAATTATTAACCAACAAAAGTGGGACCGGATATTAAGTGGTCATACCTTTAAACCAACCAGGAGGGGAAAATGGCTGAGAATAGTTAAAATCTAGTGGCAAGCACAAGAGAAGAGCATTTTTGACATACCAGTTTCTGGGTCAACAGTCAGTCTGTACAGTGGTGATTGGTCCAATAAGCAAGGTCCAAATTTGTCAATGGGCTTCCCTGGTGGCTTAGATGGTAAAGAATCTGCCTGCAATGAGGGAGACTGGGGCTCAATCCCTGGGCCAGGAAGATCCCCTGGAGAAGGGAATGACAACCCACTTCAGTATCCTTGCATGGAGAATTCCATGGCCAGAGAAGCCTGGCAGGCTATAGTCCATGGAGTCGCAAAGAGTCAGACACTACTGAACATAACAAACACACAGATTGGTCAGTACTCATCTGATGACCTATGCAGAAAGAGTATCTTAGATGGGACTACGGAGCTGAGGGGTGTTCTAAACATCTGTCTTTAGAGTTCAAGCATCCAGACCTCATTAAGGTCCAAGACAGAAACCTTTTCACTCCTGTGAAGACTTCCCTGTTTACTCTAAATTGTTTCCCTTCTATATAAGTCCTCATAACAGCTTGTATCTCATTTATGATACTCCTCTTCATTGGACTGGATGCCTTATTCATCCTTGGATCCCACTGGTTCTCATTCAGTGGCAATTTTTGATTGTCACAAGTTGGGCTGGGCTGGTGCAGGGAGAGGGCATCTAGCAGAGGCCAAAGATGCTGTTAAACTTCCTACAGTGCACAGAACAGCCACCACCCCTCAACTACACAAATGTCCCATGTGGCCAAAATGTCAACAATGCCAAGGTTGAGAAATCTTTCTATATCCCTAGTGCTTCACACATGGTAGGTGTACAATAAATGTCTGCTCAGTGAAGAAATAGATGAGTGGATGGTTTGTATTTTCTTCAGTAGCTCATCTCCTACTTGAAACCCCTACTAAGAGTTGGCCTGTGGGTGTTGTAGCTGGTTGTTTTTGGATGAATGGTCGGTCATGGTGACCTGCATTTTGTAAGATGGTACATGACTCATCTGCTTATTCCTTCTCTTCAGCAGTGCTCCATTGCCTATAGATCAAAATGTTTATGCCTAAGGATGGCATACGAGGCCCTCTATGATCAGTCCCCGCCTACCATGTACCATTCTCCATTGCATATCCCATACTCCAGCCAACCCCACTAAATTATACTCAGCTCACATACATATGCTGCTGTTTAGAATTTTCATGGCTTCATTCAACGTCTTCTCCTTGCCTAGAATTTGCTATACAACCCTATACCATAGGTACTAGTTGAGCTTCCATTCACCTAGTTTAACTTTTCTATCTTACTTTTATGTATGGCTGATCCTGGAAGGGCAGGGGTTAGAACTGCCCAAGTTCACTTACATATGAATTTTTTCCCAATAAATACACAGTTGTCCCTAAGCACCTGCAGGGGATTGGTTCCAGGACCCTCCTCGCATACCAAGATCTGAGGATGTTCAAGTCCCATAGGCTTCTGTATCTGCAAAATTTGTGTATGTGTTTTAAATTTATACTTGCAGCTAGCTGAATCCTTGGATGGGGAATTTACCAATAATAAAGATGATTATATTCAACTTACAGAAGTTATCAGGCATTCTTTTGTGATTTTCCTTGTTTCCCCTGCTCCCATATAGGATTTTTATGACATTATATTACATCAGATTGTTTGCACATATGTCCTTCTCATCTAAACTGTGAACTCCTTTGAGATATATATCTCCCCAGCACCTATCTCCATTCCTGACAAATAAGAGGTAGTTGTTGTTCAGTTGCTAAGTCATGTCTGACTCTTTGTGACCCCATGGGCTGCAGCATACCAGGCTTTCCTGTCCTTCAACATCTCCCAGAGTTTGCTCAAATTCATGTCCATTGAGTTGGTGATACCATCCAACCATCTCATCCTCTCTTTTCCTTTTATCCTCCTGCCCTCAATCTTCCTCACCATCAAGGTCTTTTCAAATGAGTCAGTTCTTCACATCAGGTAGCCAAAGTTTCAGCTTCGGAGTTTCAGCTTCAGCATCAGTTCTTCCAATGAGTATTCGGGGTTGATTTCCCTTTAGGATCAACTGGTTGATCTCCTTGCAGTCCAAGGGACTCTCAAGAGTCTTTTCCAGCACCACATTCAAAAGCATCAATTCTTCATCAGTCAGCTTTCTTTATGGCCCAACTCTCACATCCGTACATGACTACTGGAAAAACCATAGCTGTGATTGTACGGACCTTTGTTGGCAAAGTGATGTCTCTACTTTTTAATATGTTGTCTGGGTTTGTCGTAGCTTTTCTTCCAAGGAGCAAGAGTCTTTTAATTTTGTGGATGCAGTCACCATCTGCAGTGATTTTGGAGTGCAAGAAAATAAAATCTGTCACTGCTTCCACTTTTCCCCCTTCTATTTGCCATGAAGTGATGGAACCAGATGTCAAGATCTTTGAATGTTGAGTTTTAAGTCAGCTTTTGCACTCTCCTCTTTCACTCTCATCAAGAAGCTCTTTAGTTCCACTTCACTTTCTGACATTAGGATGGCATCATCTGCATATCTGAGGTTATTGATACCTCTCTCGGAAAACTTGTTTCCAGCTTGTGATTCATCCAGCCTGCCATTTCGCATGATGTACTCTGTATACATCTGTATACAAGTTAAATAAGCAGGGTGACAATGTACAGCTTTGACATACTGCTTTCCCAATTTGGAACCAGTCCATTGTTTCATTTCCAGTTCTAACTGTTGCTTCTTGACCTGCATACAGGTTTCTCAGGAAGCAGGTAAGATATTCCCATCTCTTTAAGAATTTTCACAGTTTGTTGTGATCCACACAGTCAAAGGGTTTAGCATAGTCAATGAAGTAGAAGTAGATATTTTTCAGGAATTCCCTTGTTTTTCCTATGATCCAACAGATGTTGGCAATTTAAACTCTGGTTCCTTTGCCTTTTCCTAAATCCACCTTGTACATCTGGAAATTCCTGGTTCACACACTGTTGAAGCCTAGCTTGAAGGATTCTGAGCATTACCTTGCTAGCTTGTGAAATGAGCCCAACTGTACAGTAGTTTGAGCATTCTTTGGCATTGCTCTTCTTTGAGATTGGAATGAAAACTGACCTTTTCCAGTCCTGTGGCCACTGCTGAGTTTTCCAAATTTGCTGGCATATTGGGTGCATCACTTTCACAGCATCATCTTTCAGGATTTGAAATATCTCAGCTGGAATTCCATCACCTCCACTAGCTTTTTTCATAGTAATGCTTCCTAAGTCCCACTTGACTTCACACTCCAGGATGTCTGGGTCTAGGTGAGTGACAACACCATCATGGTTATCTGGGTTGTGAAGATCTTTTTTGTACAGTTCTTCTGTGTATTCTTTCCATATCTTCTTAATCTTTTCTGCTTCTCTTAGGTCCATACCATTTCTGTCCTTATTGAGCCCATCTTCACATGAAATATCCCCTTGTTATCTCCATTTTCTTTAAGAGATCTCTAGTCTTTCCCATTCTATTGTTTTCCTCTATTTCTTTGCATTGCATTAAGAAGGCTTTCTTATCTCTCCCTGCTATTCTCTGGAACTCTGCTTTCAGTTGGATTTATCTTTCCCTTTTCCCTTTGCCTTTCATGTCTCTTCTTTTCTCAGCTATTCATAAGACCTCCTCAGACAACCACTTTGCCTTCTTACATTTCTTTTTGTCTGGGATGGTTTTGGTCACTGCTTCCTGTAGAATGTTACAGACTTCTGTCCATAATTCTTCAGGCACTTTGTTTACCAGATCTAATCCCTTGAATCTATTTGTCACCTCCACTGTAAAATCATAAGTGATTTTATTTAGGTCATACCTGAGTGATCTAGTAATTTTCCCTGCTTTCTTCAATTTAAACATGAATTTTTCAATAAAGAGCTCATGATCTGAGCCACAGTCAGCTCCTGGTCTTGTTTTTGCTGACTGTATAGAGCTTCTCCATCTTCAGCTACTAAGAATATAATCAATCTGATTTCAGTTGGTGATGTCGCATGTAGAGTTGTCTCTTGTATTATTGGGAAAACTCAATAATTGTTTGATGGATGAACGGATTAATGAATAAAGAATGTTATACAAATAGTCCTGTCACTAGATTAGACTTAATGACAATCCTTTGATGTTTAAGGCCTAAACCCATAGCTTTGGACAAATCAGTTTAATCTGCACATTGACATATAAATAGCCAAGTAGTAAAAAAGTTATGATGAAGGATATGCATTATTTTAGCATGTTTGCAATAAATCCAGTCAACAAATCTCTTATTGACCATTCTTGATATAAGACACCAGATCCTAGGATTTCTCTGGCTAAGACTAATGGCTAAGACTCCATTCTCCCAATGCAGAGGGCACATTTGGAGACTCCATTCTCCCAGTGCAAATCCCTGGTCAGGGAACTAGATCCCACATGCTACAACTAAGAGTTTGCATGCTGATATATATGGAATTTAGAAAGATGGGAATGACAACCCTATATTCGAGACAGCAAAAGAGACGCAGATGTATAGAATAGTCTTTTGGACTCTGTGGGAGAGGGAGGGGGGTGATGATTTGGCATTAAAACATGTATAATATCATATAAGAAATGAATCGCCAGTCCAGGTTCAATGCAGGATACAGGAAGCTTGGGGCTGGTGCACTGGGATGATCCAGAGGGATGGTACAGGGAGGGAGGTGGGAGGGGGGTTCAGGACGGGGAACATGTGTACACCCATGGTGGATGCATGTTGATGTATGGCAAAACCAATACAATATTGTAAAGTAAAAAAAATAAAATAAAATAAAAATTTAAAAAAGAGTTTGCATGCTGCAAGTAAGAGATCCCATGTGCCACAACTGATATCCAGCACAGATAAATTAATTAATTAATTTTTAAAGCTATAATAATAATAATTACTAATAAGCCAGATCCTTAGACCTAGGATGGCAAACCAAGATGCTATGGATATATTAAATTTGCCTGCATATAAAAATCATCTGGAAAACTATTAAAACATTAAACAGATACCTCAGCCCTAACCAGTTAAATCAGAATCTCCTGGGGCATTGAGAGGGCAGGCATGACTTAAAACACTGAATTCACAAGTGTTTTAATGTGCAGACAAGACTGAAAACTTCAGCACCTCTGCACAGAGAGAGACACTCCAAGTAGCTATAAGAAACTACAGTTCCCCTGAAAAGGAAAGTGACCAATGGAAATTTTCTATTTTATATAGAATTGGAGGGAGAATTAATCACTGTTTCACACTGTGGGAACCAAGCCCATCACTTCCACCAGGGACTCTACAGTGGAAAAGCTGACCTAATTTCTTTTAGAAATTCAGGCTACAATAGTGAAGAGCAATGCCGTGAGGATCACAGGTCAGGCAGATTTGGGAATGCCAGACACTTTGATTTCTTCCCACTTTGATTTCCTCCCATTTCCTTCAGCATGGGAACTATACCATGCATATGTGGAATGACTGATCATGGACTCAGCATTGAGCTAATGATATAGCTCTTAAACTAGTTTCTGGTGTTATTTTGATGAGGGATTCTTAGCTAAGGGTGTACATCAAAATCAACAGAGAAGAATTTTGAAATAAAAATCTCTGGACATAGAATCCATTTTGCTTGTTTATTGTCAATTCCTTGGGTTATTTCCGGGGTTGTCTCCTATTTACCTATAAGTATTTTAAATGAATCAGCATCTGGTATAAAATCGATTCATCAGCTTATCAAACTTAAAAGCAAAAAAGAAGACCAGCATCTCCTTCTGAATGTACTGAATTCCTGCTTTTTCAATGAAGGTATATTTATCCCTAAATAAAAAGTATTACTTAGAGACCAAGTGGCATACAACTTCATCCAGGACATGAACAGCAAGTAGGCAATATTCTGTTACTAATGCTAGCATCTGTTCTGCGTTTTCAGCTGGAAAGCAAGTATTTCCCATCTAACTCTGCTGATTCACTCACTGGAGTACTGTAATGTTAGGACAGATTTTCTCTTTCCATGCCAATGAACTCAGTTGGCCTCTTACATTACTAAAATTAATTTACAGAAATATGTAATAAAAATCTTTCAAGGAAAAGGAGACTGAGATACTTGTGGATTGGAGCATGGGCACATTCTACTAACATCACATCTCTGCCAATGGCCATTTGCCATGCTGTTTTAGGTCTACATCTGCTGCTGGTTAGCAAAAATCCCATTCACAGCTGTCCAGATGAATCAAATGTCCAATTAGCATTTCTTGTTCAGTGACAGGATTCTGCCCAGAACAAAAATTTTGAAACAGAAAGCACAAAAAAAGAGAAAGTTTGATTCGTATTCTTGCTGAAAACAGTACTTTGTGAATTCTTGAATGCCTTCTTAGGGAAAAAAATTATAGAAAGCTAACAAAATCTGCTAACAATGTTTTTTTTTTTTCTTTAAAAACAGTTAAGTTCAAAGCATTTCGGTTGATCATATGCATGCCTTCCTGATGAAAAGCCTCAGTCTGTTCCTTTCTGTTCCTCAGCTCCGAAACACCATCAACATCCGAAATTTGCCATCCACTACAACTGAAAGATGGTTCCACTAATAAATCCGTCATTCATTTTCAGTTTAAACTGAAAAGTTTAAACTAAGGTGACAGGAAAATGAGCTCAGCTCAGTTTTCAGATTTCCCTTAATGGTGGTACCTAGCCCAGTTTTCAGATTTCCCTGTATGTTCAAGTATGCTAAGGTACTCAGCGAAATACATAGGATTTTAACTCAAAAAAACTCAAGAGTAGAATAGCTCAGGAAGCTCTTTGTATTCCCCTACTGCTTAAAGCCTTTCCAATGGTTTTTCAGCTTCACATAGAATAAAATTACCAAGGCCCAGCATGGTTCAGTCTCCACTCTCAACCCGTGGCTCTCTCCCCTCAGCCCATATGCCCCAGATACACCGGCCTAATTTCAGTTCTGCATCTCAGTCAGCCAACATCTTCCGTACCCAGGGCCTTTGCACATGCTGTTTCTCCTGAATACTTTTCCTTTCTCTCTGTCTTTTACAACTCTACTTCCTCTGATAGTCCTTCTGGATTATATTTGTCTAGCCCCACCTTCCTCTTGTTGTACATCCTTTCTAATTTTCTTCTTTGTTTCTTGTACATCACAGTTTACAATTCATTTTTTCTGTGTACACTTTTTTTTTTTTTTTTGGCTTTTGTCTCTGACCGGAAGGAAGTCTGTAGAAAGGCAGAGCTTAAGTTACTTTTGTTCATCATACTATCTCCACTGCCCAGCGTAGTGCCTTTTACTTACTAGCATCTCAATAAATCCCAGAGCCCTATGAAAATAAATGAGTGAATGCATGAGTGTGAATTAATATTTTAAGTAACCATGTGACCAAACCGTACTATACAATGGAACAGACATCTTTCTTTTCTCTGTACAGCTAGTGAAACTAAGAAGGTCTTCCTAAATAAAGGCCTTTATCTGTAATGCTACTGCTGCTAAGTCGCTTCAGTCGTGTTCGACTCTGTGCGACCCCATAGACGGCAGCCCACCAGGCTCCCCCGTCCCTGGGATTCTCCAGGCAAGATCACTGGAGTGGGTTGCCATTTCCTTCTCCAATGCATGAAAGTGGAAAGTGTAAGTGAAGTCGCTCAGTCAGGTCCGACTCTTAGCGACCCCATGGACTGCAGCCTACCAGGCTCCTCCGTCCATGGGATTTTCCAGGCAAGAGTACTGGAGTGGGGTGCCATTGAAGGAAGTGAAAATTTTCGAAGTAACTTAAATTCCATATTAATAACTGATGTTTGTAGAGCACTTTATAGCTCACAGGCTTCCTTGTACTTTTACCACCATTATCTTTCCTATGTTATAGAAAAAAAAGCACTAAGTACTGGAAAAGACTCTGATGCTGGGAGGGATTGGGGGCAGGAGGAGAAGGGGACAACAGAGGATGAGATGGCTGGGTGGCATCACTGACTCGATGGAGTGAGTCTGGGTGAACTCCGGGAGTTGGTGACGGACAGGAGGGCTGGCGTGCTGCGATTCATGGGGTCGCAAAGAGTCGGACACGATTGAGCGACTGAACTGAACTGAACAGAGCACCTTCTTAGTTGCCCAAGATTACAAATAAATAAAGGACAGAAATGGGACTCAATTCCAGGTCAATAGATACTTAATTTACTGGTCTTTCCTCCCTAATCCCTACCTACCTCATTAGTTTCTCTGTCTTGCGGTCAGGTTACTTCTGCCAAAGTCTGGAGACAATTTTCAGAAGAATCTACCCTGAAGGAGAAATACAGCTTGATTTCAAATTTGATTGAACGTACTGCTAAATTAACTTGCTGGAGAAAATTCATTTTCTAGGAGTGGCTTCAGCATACATTTTAAACAATTAACAAACACAGTGCATATGTTAAAAAATAAAACCAAACCATAAAAAATGGACAATGGAAGAGACCGAGTCAACAGAGGCCACCCTGTCCCTAACCCACAGGGTGTCACTGCTATGCGTATAAAGGAGAGTCATAGCCAGAAGACTTATCCATATTTTTTTCTTTCTGGAGACAGTTATACACATGCTTTGCGTAAGTAAAGTACCCCCTTAGTCAAAATTGTTCCATTCACTGTCATTTTCCCATGCCAATGTTGATTTTTGTGACAAGCTTCACTATTAACACTGTAGCCCAGATGTTTCCATAGCAGCGTGTGAGCTGTGGCTGCAGAAATAGGCTTCCCCTACACAGTCACACTGATGTTTAAAGCAGTAATTACAAGAGTGATTTATTAAGTCAGTTAAGCTTTGGTTTTTTTTTAATACAATGATTATGCTGTTTTATTTAAATAATAAATGTTCATATAGAAATTATTTTCTTATTATTGTTTTATTCAAACTGAAAATCAAAATTAAGAAGGGAAGATAAAGAGGGAAGAGGAGAGAAAGGAGGAGGGAAAATGTGAGGGCAGGAGGGGGGAGGAGAAGGGAGGGGAGGGGGTTATGTTCCAGAATGTCGGTGTCTTATGTTATTAATGAAAATAAATTTAAAGATCCAATTTCTTTTTCAATATTAAGATGCTTTGTAATTATAGCATTTCTCATTTCCATCAACTTCCAATTCCCTTCTCAGCATGCCTGGGAAATGTGAACATATTCTGGGTAAGAAGTCTAATCAAGATGCAACTGCTAAGGTCACAGTGAAGGAAATGTTCACAGGGAGGACTGAGATAAGTAGCACTGGGAGATCTGCTCTGTTTGTATTTGCTTCCTCAGCAGTTTTCCTTCTCTTTCAAAATTTTGAGCAGAGAGCCAGCTGCAAGGCTGAGCATGCATAAACACAGTTAACTGTTGTCTCCAAATGCAACTTGCAACATATTTCATCTGAAGCATTTCATAACGTTCAGAATTATTATGCTACAGAATAGTTAGCATAAATGGTAAACAATTCACATCAAGTGTGGAATTACATTTACATTGTTAAATCAAGATGTTTTCTTTTTTCTCTTGTTCTTGAGTCTTCAGTATCATTTGTATTTGTATCAATAATTTATATTTAACTCATTCAAAATAATCAAGACACCCAGATATAGACATGCACACACACACACACACACACACACACATTATACACACACACGGTGACGGAGTCAGTTCAAAAGCTAAGACACCCAATGCTTCAGATCCAAATCCTCTTCATGACGACTCAAGTCCTGCTCCTCTGCCACCAACTCAGCCCTTTTCACAGTCTGCCTTTGAGGTCCTTCAATCTTGGGAATACCTGATCTGTATATACACAATTAGACAGCATATTACTGTCTAATAAAGCAGACATTACTTTGCCAACAAAAGTCCATCTAGTCAAAGCTATGGTTTTTCCAGTAGTCATGAATGGATGTGAGAATTGAACTATAAAGAAAGCTGAGCGCCAAAGAGTTGATGCTTTTGAACTGTGGTGTTGGAGAAGAATCTTGAGAGTCCCTTGGACTGCAAGGAGATCCAACCAGTCCATCCTAAAGGAGATCAGTCCTGAGCATTGGAAGGACTGATGTTGAAGCTGAAACTCCAATACTTTGGCCACCTGATGCGAAGAACTGACTCATTTCAAAAAACCCTGATGCTGGGAAAAGTTGAAGGCTGGAGGAAAAGGGGACGACAGAGGATGAGATGGTTGGATGGCATCATGGACTCAACAGGCATGAATTTGGGTAAACTCTGGGAGTTGGTGATGGACAGGGAGGCCTGGTGTGCTGCAGTCCATGGGGTCGCAAAGAGTCGGACATGACTGAGCGACTGAACTGAACTGAACTGATAGACACAATTCTCACCTTCAGGCCCGATCTGTTAGATATTTGAGAGTCCAAGGGAAAAACAAAGGAAATCTAAATAGGTATTGAGTATAAGAAGTCATGGCAGGTGTTTATTTACGGATGATTTGATTTAAATCTTTCAAGAGTCTAGCCAGTCTGATACTGTACATACTTGTATAAACACAGTAACATCCATTTCCGGAAAACGATAAATAGACCGTAGGTAAAAACTTCTTTCCAATGAGTTTGCTGAGCTGGGACGATGTAATTCTGGACCTGCTGGAACTTATATTTCCAGCTACAGGAAGGGGTTCCTCTGCTGTAGTTGTGGATAAGGCAGAAAGGCCAGCTGGCATGCTTCCCCTTCTGTATGCTTTTGCACGTGTTGTTCTCTACATCTAGAACACCTCTTTTGCTTTTCTATCCAAAAAGAATCATATAGCTAATTCCTATCTCATTTCAGATATCAGCTCCTGCAGGAACTCCGTCCTCTTTCCCCATGTTGGGTTACATGTCCCTGCTCTGTACTCTATAAGCATCTTTTACTTACACGTATAATTGAAATCATCAACAGCACTGCAATTACCATCTACTGTTTTTCCCATCCTCTACTTGATGGGATTGTCATACAGAGTGAGCATATCCTGGTTATCATTGCATTCACATCATTTGGGAAAGTAGCAGGTACTTCAGAGAAGGCAATGGCACCCCACTCCAGTACTCTTGCCTGGAGAATCCCATGGGTGGAGGAGCCTGGTGGGCTGCAGTCCATGGGGTCACTACAAGTCAGACATGACTGAGCGACTTCACTTTCACTTCACTTTCATGCATTGGAGGAGGAAATGGCAACCCACTCCAGTGTTCTTGCCTGGAGAATCCCAGGGACGGGGGAGCCTGGTGGGCTGCCATCTGTGGGATCGCACAGAGTCGGACACGACTGAAGTGACTTAGCAGCAGCAGCAGCAGCAGGTACTTGGTAGTAAATATTGTTTCTCAATAGAAAAACTGTTTCTCAAACTCTGAAAGCTGTTGCGAATTATCTGTTGCAAAGAAATAAAGGTAAATTTACTCTTAAATTTCAGAAATTCTAAATTTTCCTAAATTCTTAGGGGTAAAGTTAGAACCAGTGAAAATTATAGGCAGGTTTTTTTAGCACAATATAAGAAAAGAATTTTTATCAATCACATGGTTTCAATATTTTCTGTATGTCTGTGGTTTTATCAGTTTTACTATGTTCTGCATATTTTCATTTTCTTTGTTACTTATTATCATTGCAGTTTATAGCACTTCTTGAAAATATAATTTATAATGTATTTTTGGTCATTTTTGGAAAATCTCAGTCAATATCCTTTCAAATATGCTTCTACCTCCTTTTCTCTTTCCTTTACTTCTAGGGCTACAGCTACATACAAGTATGATAGACCTTCTCACCATGTTCCCCTATCCTCCTGTTTCTAGTGCTCTTCTTTCCTTGATTGGGAGAAGGGCATGGCAACCCACCCCAGTGTTATTGCCTGGAGAATCCCATGGACAGAGGAGCCTGGCAGGCTACAGTCCACAGAGTCGCAACAGTTGGACACGACTGAGTGACTAACACACTTTCCTTGTATTATTCCAGATATTTTCTTTTGACCTGTATTCCAATTCACTGTTTTCTCTTTAGCTGTGACTAAAGTGATGCTAAACCATTTAGTTCTTAATTTCAGTTACCGTATTTTTCATTTCCACAGTTTTTATTTTCTTTTTCATAGTCTCTTGACCTCTGTGTAATTCTCCATTTTGTTACCCAGTTTTTGGAACATGTTAATCATAGTTAATTTAAAGTCCACACCTGATAATTCCAACATCTAGATTTGTGGATTTATTTCTATTTCCTGTTTTTTTTTTTAATCTAAAATTTTGTTAATTATTATATCTTTCCATGACTGGTTATTTTTTGTCAAATTCTAAATATTGTGTATGAAAAAGTACAGAGATAATTCAAGACTACAAAAAATGTTACCTTCTACAGAAAAGATTTGATTTGCTTGTGACAGCTGTTACAATAGCTGTAGTTCACGTTAATCACCTTAATCCCTTACAGCTGAGTTTCAGTCTTTGCTTGAGCTAGGGTTAGTCTATTTCTGGCTTCATCTGCTTTGTAAGTATAGCCCTTCAAGACCTGCAGCTGGAAGCCTTGGGTATTTGTTTACAAAGGTCCCTCTTCCCTGGTGGGCTCTGTGCTCATTTTGGCAGGGCTCCCTTCATATGAATCAAAAGAAAACTCTCATTAACACCTCAGCCTCTCAGTCACCAACTGATACCAACTGATTATGGACTTCATCTCCTCTGAGTTCTTACCCTCTCCAGTACTTGCTGTTTCAGTAGCTCTTTCAAAACCTTCAAAAAGATTATACACGTGTACACTTTAATATATATATAAAATCCTCCAACATGTTTATGTATACTTCTACATCATATTTCCTGCTATCTTGGTAGTTTTCCAGTACCTTTAAATTTTTTTTTTTTAATATACATTGTCCAGCCTATGTAATAGTTCTTAACAGGACAACTTGTAATCTACCACTACCAGAAACAAAATCCTACTATAGGGACTTCCCTGGTGGTACGGTGGATAAGAATCTGCTTGCTAATGCAGGGGACACAGGTCTGATCCCAGGTTTGGGAAGATTCCACATGCCTTGGAGCAACTAGGCCCCTGTGCCACAACTACTGAAGCCCGTGCACCCGAGAGCCCATGAGCCGAAATACTGAGCCTGTGTGCCTGGAGCCTCTACTCCACACACGAGAGGCCACCACAGTGAGAAGCCCGAGACCCACAGCTAGAGAGCAGCCCCAGTTTGCTGCAACTAGAGGAAGTCACACACAGCGATGAAGACCTAGCATAACCAAAAATAATCATAAGTAAATTTTTAAAGTTAGATGTAGAAAAAAAATCCTACTATAGAATTTTATGTGAAGCTGGAGTTCAGTTCAGTTCATTTCAGTTCAGTCTCTCAGTCGTGTCTGACTCTTTGTGACCCCATGGACTGCAGCACACCAGGCTTCCCTGTCCTTCACCAACTCCCGGAGTTTACTCAAACTCATGTCCATTGAGTTGATGATGCCATCCAACCATCTCATCCGCTGTTGTGCCCTTCTCCTCCTGCCTTCAGTCTTTCTCAGCATCAGGGTCTTTTCCAATTAGTCTATTCTTCATGTCAGGTGGCCAATATTGGAGCTTCAGCATCAGTCTTTCCAATGAATATTCAGGACTGATTTCCTTTAGGATTGATGGGTTTGATCTCCTTGCAGTCCAAGGGACTCTCAAGAACCTTCTCCAACAACACAGTTCAAAAGCATCAATTCTTCAGAGCTCAGCTTTCTTTATACTCCACCTCTCACATTAACACATGACTACTGGAAAAGCCATAGCTTGGACTATATGAACCTTCTTGGCAAAGTAATGTCTCTCCTTTTTAATATGCTGTCTAGGTTTGTCATAGATTTACTTCCAAGGAGCAAGCATCTTTTAATTTCATGGCTGCAGTCACCATCTGCAGTGACTTTGGAGCTGGGGAAAAAAAAAAAAAAACTGTTTCCATTGTTTCCCGATCTCTTTGCCATGAAGTGATGGGATTGGATGCCATGATCTTCGTTTTCTGAATGTTGAAATTTAAGCCAGCTTTTCACTCTCCTCTTTGACTTTCATCAAGAAGCTCTTTAGTTCCTCTTCACTTTCTGCCATAAGGGTGGTGTCATCTGCATATCTGAGGTTATTGATATTTCTCCCAGCAATCTTGATTCCAGCTTGCGCTTCATCCAGCCTGGCATTTCTCATGATGTACTCTGCATATACGTTAAATAAGCAGGGTGACATTATACAGCCTTGACGTACTCCTTTCCTGATTTGGAACCAGTCTGTTGTTCAATGTCCGGTTCTAACTGTTGCCTCTTGACCTGCATACAGATTTCTCAGGAGGCAGGTCAGGTGGTCTGGTATTCCCATCTCTTGAAGAATTTTCCACAGTTTGTTGTGATCCACAAAGTCAAAGGCTTTGGCACAGTCAATAAACAGAAGTAGATGTTTTTCTGGAAATCTTGCTTTTTTGATGATCCAACGGATGTTGTCAATTTGATCTCTGGTTCCTCTGCCTTTTATGAATCCAGCTTGAACATCTGGAATTTCATGGTTCACGTATTGCTAAAGCCTGGCTTGGAGAATTTTGAGCACTACTTTGCTAGTGTGTGAGATGAGTGCAATTGTGTGGTAGTTTCAACATTCTTTGTCCTTGCCTTTGTTTGGGATTGGTATGAAAACTGACCTTTTCCAGTCCTGTGGCCACTGCTGAGTTTTCCAAATTTGCTGGCATATTGAGTGCAGCATTTTAACAGCATCATCTTTTAGGATTTGAAATAGCTCAACTGGAATTCCATCATCTCCACTAACTTTGTTCATAGTGATGCTTCCTAAGGCCCACTTGACTTCACACTCCAGGATGTCTGGCTCTATATGGGTAATCACACCATCATGGTTATTTGGGTCATGAAGATCTTTTTGTATAGGTCTTCTGTGTATTCTTGCCACCTCTTCTTAATATCTTTTGCTTCTGTTAGGTCCATACCATTTTTATCTTTTATTACACCCATCCTTTCATGAAATGTTCCCTTGGTATCTCTAATTTTCTTGAAGAGATCTCTAGTCTTTCCTATTCTGTTGTTTTCCTCTATTTCTTTGCACTGATCACTGAGGAAGGCTTTCTTATCTCTCCTTGCTATTCTTTGAACTCTGCATTCAGATGCTTATATTTTTCCTTTTCTCCTTTGGCTTTCACTTCTCTTTTCTCAGCTATTTGTAAGGCCTCCTCAGACAACCATTTTGCCTTTTTGCATTTGCTTTTCTTGGAGATGGTCTTGATCACTGCCTCCTGTACAATGTCATGAACTTCCATCCATAACTGTTCAGGTATTCTGTCTATCAGATCTAATCCCTTGACTCTATTTCTCACTTCCACTGTATAATCATAAGGGATTTGACTTAGGTCATACCTGAATGATCTAGTGGTTTTCCCTTTCTTCAATTTCAGTCTGAATTTGGCAATAAGGAGTTCATGATCTGAGCCACAGTCAGCTCCTGGTCTTGTTTTTGCTGATTGTATAGAGCTTCTCCATCTTTGGCTGCAAAGAATATAATCAACCTGATCAGTATTGACCACCTGGTGATGTCCATGTGTAGAGTCTTCTCTTGTGTCAGAAGAGGGTGTTTGCTGTGACCAGTGCGTTCTCTCAGCAAAACTCTGTTAGCCTTTGCCCTGCTTCGTTTGGTACTCCAAGGCCAAACTTGGCTGTTACTCCAGGTATCTCTTGACTTCCTACTTTTGCATTCCAGTCCCCTGTGATGGAGAGGACATCTTTTTATGGTGAGGTTGGAGTTATGACTGGATAAACCATAAACTTTATCTGAAGGAGTAAATGCAAGAGAATAGCTAAGGAAAAGCTATTCCTTGTTTTTAATTACAAGGAATTTGTCTTTATACCACAAAGTTTTAGTAATAAAACTGTATGATGCTGAGACAAGAATAGCAACAGATCCATATAACAAAAAACAATATAGAACCTTTGGTTGTACTGCCATGGAAGATGGCAGAGTAGAAGGACGTGTGCTCATCTTCTGCGAGAACACCAAAATTTCAGCTGTTTGCTAAACAACCATCGACAGGAGGATGTTGGAACCCACAAAAAAAAAAAAAAAAAGATTTTCCACATCCAAGGACAAAGGAGAAGCTGCAACAAGAAGGTAGGAGGGGTGCAATAACATTAAAATCAAACCCCATACCCATCAGAGATTCCTGAAGGGCACAAACAAAACCGTATGTGCACCAGGACTCTGGGAAAGGAGCAGTGACCCCCACAGGAGACTGAGCCAGACCTGCCTATGAGCACCTGAGGGTCTCCGGTAGAGGCGTGGGCCAGCAGTGACTTACCATGGGGACAGGGACCCCGGCAGTAGCAGGCCTGGGAGCCACAGAGCGTGGCATTAGTCCTCCTGAAGGAGGTCGCCGTTAGCCCTACAAAGAGCCTGTAGCCCTGCCATAGAGCCAACTGATGGGCAACCCAGAAACTGCAGAACAATTATACCAGACAAGTTCTTGCACTGTTGCAAAGGTTCTAGGCCCCACGATGGACTTTCCAACCTGCGGATCCAGCAAAGGGACTGGGAATCCCCAGGAATCTGACTTTGAAGGTCAGCAGGATTTGATTACAGAACTTCCTCAGGACTGTGGAAACAGAGACTCTTGGTGGGTACAAACAAAACCCTGTGCGCACCTAGACCAAGGGGAAAGGAGCAGGGACCCCACAAGATACTAAGCCAGACATTTATTTACTATTTCTTATATATTATATTTTTCAAGGAAGAATTTCACCTCACAGAAAACCAATGCCAGATGAATTGACGATCCAAAGTTTCAAACAATCATAATAGTGAAGTAGAGAAATCCTTCTTAGGTTAACACACAAAGGAAAAAACAACAGATTGTCCACATTAAACAAAAGTTTATAAGGCAAACGAAAATATATCATAAACAGGGTTAAAATTAAACAGATAACAAATAGGTAAGCAACAAGCTGGGAAAGGCATGAATGTCAGATATTTATGTAGACAGAGAGACAGAAACGGAGAGAGGGAGACAGAGAAACAATTCTAATACAAACCAATAAAAAGATTAAAACTATTCAAGGTGAATAGACAATCTACATTACAATTTTTTCAAAAGTCTTTTTGAAGATGTCCAACTTCACTACACTTGAAAAAATATGAAAAACAAAATAATAAAAGATAGTTTTTTTAGCTTTCAAATTAATATATACATTCTGGCAAGAGTGTGAGGAGATAGGAACTCATATATTTTTGGTGGGAAGAAAAATTGATGCAATTTTTATAGAGGACAATTTGGCAATATTTATCAAACTGTAAAACATGCCTATCATTTCACTTCTAGGAGTCTCTCCTACAGAAATATTGGCACTTGGGTAGAAGGAAGTATACGCAAACATCATTTCTAATTGTGTAAAACTTGGACACTATCCAAATGTCCCCTACGTAAAGGAATGGTTAATTAAATTTTGTGTTTAAGTTAAATAGCATACTATAAATCTATCAAGAAGTATAAGGAATTCTATACTTATTATATATTTGTTAGTGGGAAGAGCAAATTATAAAAAAGATAGTATTGTTGCTTTAAAAATTCTACTTCTGTGAATATCATGTATATTTTATGTGTGGTAACTATGTGCATGTGTACGTAGCATATCAAATGAGTTGAAGTCAATAAACAACAGAAAATGGCTGTGTGTTTGTTTCCGTTTCCCCACCCTCAGTTGTATGATACTATAACAAGCAGACCCCACAACCTCTTTTCTAATAACTTGAAGGTACTAAAAAACATAGCAGTCTAAATCAAAACTTCAATTTCACATCCAATTTAAAACCCTCTCACCTCTTCCGAGCAGAGGCTTAACTGTGGTTTAGACACCAGTGGTGGTGTTTATCCTCTTTCTCTTTCTTCCTTTTCCCCCGTCCCTTGCTGATGACTTCAACAGTGTCAAGTCAGGGGAAGGGAGGTCTTAAATGGAAAGAGTCAGATGTTTGGGCTTCCCTGGTGGCTCAGATGGTAAAGAATATGCCTGCAATGTGGGAGACCTGGGTTCAATCCCTGGGTTGGGGAGATCCCCTGGAGAAGGGAATGGCAACCCACTTCAGTATCCTTGCCTGGAGAATCCCACGGACAGAGGAGCCTGGCAGGCTACAGTCCATGGGATCACAAAGAGTCTGACACAACTGAGCTACTTCGCTTTCTTCCTTTCCCACAGGCGTAAGCCATCTATATAGGGAGCCCCATTACTGGGTCTGAAACAGAGAAGAAAAGTCAAAGACCTACAAATTCCTTTCAAATAACAATATTCCAAATTAATTTCCAGATGCTTTACATAGGCTGTTACTGATGACACTGTTGGTCTCATTTTGCTTTGTTTTAGTAAATCCTGACCCACTCCAGTACTCTTGCCCAGAAAATCCCATGGATGGAGGAGCCTGGTGGGCTGCAGTCCATGGGGTTGCAAAGAGTTGGGCATGACTGAGCAACTTCACTTTCACTTTTCACTTTCATGCATTAGAGAAGGAAATGGCAACCCACTCCAGTATTCTTGGCCTGGAGAATCCCAGGGACATGGGAGCCTGGTGGGCTGCCGTCTATGGAGTCGCACAGAGTCGGACCCGACTGAAGCAACTT
>NW_011494756.1:439591-445420 GCF_000754665.1 Bison bison bison | reverse complement strand
TAGCAGCAGCAGTAAATCCTGGGTGAGTGTGTATCATGCCTCGCTTTAGAATATGAATTACTGGGACTCTCCTGGTGGTTCAGTGATTAGGAATCCACCTGTACAGGGAACGTGGGTTCAATACCTGGTCTGGGATGATCCCACATGCTGTAAAGCAACTAAGCCCATGAGTCACAACTACTGAGCCAGCACGCTGGAGCCCACGCTCTGCAACAACAGGAGCCACTGCAGTGAGAAGCCCACACAGCAAAACCAGAAAGTAGCCCCACTCACCACGGCTAGAGGAAGCCCACTTGCAGCAACAAAGACCCAGTGCAGCCAAATATAAATACGCAAATATGTATTTTCAAAAGAAGAATATGGGTCATTTATCACCTACTATCTTCAGTTTTAGTGAAAATTCAAAACAATAGGAAATATTCCATTTAATACCCTACACATCTGCACTCTGCCCTCAGCCCAATCTCATACACACAGATATATATGTACATATCTGTTTTATTACAGGGGGAAAAGAAATAGGAGACCCACAAACCATGAACATTGGTGGCCTCCGCAGTGGAATGGGGGGCAGTGTGAGGGGTGACTTTGATTTTCACTCTATATTTCTCTAATGTTGAACTTGCTTACAACAAGCATGTAATTCCATTGTAACTAAGAAAAAATAAAATAGTAACGACAGTAGTAATAATAAAACAATGATAATAGCTATCATTTTTAAGTCTCAAAGTACCAGGCTTTGTGCTTGATGCTTTATTCACATTATCTATTTTAATCCTTTTCACGGCCCCATAATTTTGCCCATTTGATGGATGAGGTTCCTTTGAGCAACCTGGCCAACATTTTCAACTGTGCTGGGCTTGGAAACCAATCTAGTCTGCCTCCAGAAATCCTCAACAGTTCTTCTGGTGTATTCTAATCTAGCACGTAGCAGGGCAGCAGGCAGCGCACCACTCAGTGTTCGTCAATTGCAGGCTGCGTACTGCCTCTTCCTCTGTAGCACCGAGCGCAGTCTTAGGTGTATGTATGTTAGGTGCTCAGCAGGGCTTCCCTGGTGGCTCAGATGGCAAAGAGTCCACCTGCAATGCAGGAGACCTGCCTTTTATCACTAGGAGGAGAAGATCCCCTGGAGAAAGGAATGGTTACCCACTCCAGTACTCTTGCCCGGAGAATCCCCTGGACAGAGGAGCCTGGTGGGCTCTAGTCCATGGGGTCATGAAGAGTTGGATACGACTGAGCAACTTAGCACACACGCAGGGGCTCAGCAAACACTTGCTGAATGGATGGAGACGTCATAAAATTTATCGGAGAAGGCGATGGCACCCCACTCCAGTACTCTTGCCTGGAAAATCCCATGGATGGAGGGGCCTGGTGGGCTGCAGTCCATGTCGCTAGGAGTCGGACATGACTGAGCAACTTCACTTTCACTTTTCACTTTCATGCATTGGAGAAGGAAATGGCAACCCACTCCAGTGTTCTTGCCTGGAGAATCCCAGGAATGGAGGAGCCTGGTGGGCTGCCGTCTATGGGGTCGCACAGAGTCAGACACAACTGAAGCAACTTAGCAGCAGCAGCAGCAAAATTTATCATCCAAACTGGGACACTTCTCATAGTGAAAGTGAGTCTACTTTCAGCTACATAGGCTCAGCTCATGAAAAATCAGGATTGTTCTGGGAAAAAAAGGATGTTTTCCTCTCATCCTTTTGATGGAAGGAAGGAAATAAAGAGGGAGGGAGGGAGGGCGGGAACAGGAGAGCAGAGAAAGGGAAGAACACATCCATGGTGATTTATTGTACTGCAAATTTTTGTATAGTACATAAAGCTTTCTCACAATTAATGATATGAAGCTGGAAAATAAAACAGACCTCAGAGAAGTAGTGTATCTGTGTAAAAGAGTTTATTATGTTAGTGATTTCAAGTTATACTATAAAAGAGGAGGGATGGAGAGCTATAAGGAAGGAAGGGAAGTCTGAAAATTTTGAAGGAAAATAATTCCGTTTATTTTCAGCCCTCAAAGACAAATAATGTCTGTGTGAAAGACACAATGATACATCAAAGAACAAAGGACCTGGGGACTAAGTTCTTTCCAACAGTTTAGGTAGAGAAGTTTAGGTCTTCTCTGAGGGGCTGAGCTGGAAGTTGCTGGGAGGGGACACAAAGCCTTTCATGCCCGGGACCAGCTGGGGCTCATCCAATTCTGACCGCTCAGCTGAAAGAACAAAGGGCCTGAGCCAGGGAATAAGAGGCCTGAAGAAACTTCCTGGACAAGTGGTTTAAGCTTCTCTGAGTCTCACTTTCCTCATCTGCTCATTCAGGATAAAACAGTTACCTCACCACAGTTACCTTCTGTATTCATTAAATACAGAAGGTGTGCATCCTCCTAGCCAGGACCTCTGACTGAGCAGCCTGGGATCTGTGTTCCACTTGTCTGTGCTCCTTCACATCTGCTGCTGATACTTTGGACCATGTATCTTTCCAGGTGTGGTAAAGAATCCACCTGCCAATGCAGAAGATGCAAGAGATGACGTGGGTTCAATCCCTGGGTCAGGAAGATCCCCTGGAGGAGGAAATGGCAACCCACTCCAGTACTCTTGCTTGAAAAATTCAATGGATGGAGGAGCCTGGCGGGCTATAGTCCATGAAGTGCAGAGAGTCAGTCACGACTCAGCATGATGCAGATAGACTGAATATTTGTGTCCCCCACCCCAAATTCATGTGCTGGAATACTAACCCCCAAAGTGATGGTGTTAGGAGGTGGATCTGGTGGGAGTGAATAGGTCATGAGAGTGGAAGCCTCATGGGATTAGTGCCTTTTACAAAAGAGGCTGCACAGATCTTGCCCCTTTGTGAGGTTACAGTGAAATGACAGGCATCTGTCTATGGGGAAGCACGGCCCCTCATAGACCCCTCATGCCGAATCTGCCCTTGACATGATCTTGGACTTCCCAGTCTCCGGAAATAAATGTTTGTTGTTTACAAACCACCTAGTATGCTTTGTTGTAGCAGCCCAAATGGACTAAGACAAAGCACATCACATTCGTGTTGCCTTGCAGGACACATCGTGCACTGAAACGACAGCTTCGGCTGGCTGAGAACATGGGTCTCCATCTGTCTCACTGATAACTGAACCCAGGGAAGGCAAGACAAGGCTCGAGCGGGAATGCTGGGAGAAGATGCAAGGAGCTGTAGGAACTGCAGACAAGCTTTATTCGCTAATGGCTGATGCAGCAGCAAGGCACACATGCTTTATTCTAATGGCTGACGCTGACCCTAATGCAGCCACAGGGGCTTTTCAGGTGGTGCTTATATAGGTATACAGGCCAAAGGTGGCACATGACCAAACAAGTACACCATGATGCGTGTGTGCATTGCTATAAACAATCTTAGCTCTTACATACCCATGCAAAGTCATTGTTTATAAACATGGGGGCGAGAGAGCCTGACCACCGCCATCTTGGTTAATTGCTGTTTCCCGACATTCCACCCCTTCGGGGTCTCTCGCCTCACAATCTACACCCAGTCCACCTTCTGTTATATCCTCTTGGTGAGTAACACTGGCCTTGGACCAACATCCCACAGCAAGAGTAGAGGCTACAGCAACAGACTACTAGGGCACAAGCTATACTCCCAATACATAGCAAAACCCAATGCCGGGTACTGGATGGGTGATTCACACACAAGGGGGCAAGGCACTCATCACCCAGGGTACAACCTGGAACTCATATTGCAGTCCTTGCCTCCATGGGGCAAGGAGAGTGACCCACCATACTTACCTTCCATGGCCAAGTCCAGTCTACCATCTGTCCTTGTGAAATCTCAGTTGGAGTGGGCAGCAGGATATTGCCATGGGGATCCATATCCAGGCTCTAACACAGATGCAGTGGCATGATGCAGGAGAACCTCCACAGGGGCAACTGCACCCTGCAAGGTTTCTCATTAAGGACCCACAAGACCCCCATGGGTGTCAGGCCTGTCTTTCAAAGAGGGTATTTTTACAGCATTCACAGCCCATCCACATGATTTCAAATACTTTATAAGCGGTGGTGCACACTGTTCTAAATCTGCAAGAGAATCAGAGGTTAGTAACACACCATCAATATAGTGGAACGGTTTCACTGATGTTGGGCTCTTCCATCTCACCAAGTCTTCTGCATGAGGAAGATGTATATATTATCAGGCTGTGCAGGTACCCTAGGGACGGGACCTGGAACATCCACTGGGTCCCTCCCAAGTGAATGCAAATCGATTTCTCATCAGCTATAGCTGTAGAAAAAAAAAACATTAGCTAAGGCCACCACATGGTGATAAGTGCCCAGCGCTGGGGTCAGTAGGTCCATCAAGTCATGAACTGATGGCATGGCAGCATGCATAGGTGGCCCCAGCTTATTCAGCTCTTTACAATCCACAGGCCTTCGCCATGAGCCATCAGGCTTCCAAACAGGCCACACGGGGAGTTAAATGGGCTCTGAGGGGGCCATACAAGGCCCACTTTCACCAGCTCAGCAATGCTGGTGCCTGTTTCTTCATGGGCGACTGGTAGATGATACTGTCTCACAGCTGTTACCCTCAAGGCGCTTGCAGTAACTGTGGGGGATGCCTTGTGTATTCCCTCACAATGGGCTTCACTACATGCAATCGGGGATGAAACTCCCCTGCAGAGGTTTGCAACATTAGGCCTTGTGGAACACCTATCCCCAAAATGTCTTCCAGGATCAGGGATACACGCACAGTACACCTAGGCACAGGGAGTCATCCGATTCCCAGGGGTAAGGACACAGCCTTACTGCTGGCCGCTATAGCCACCAACTTGTGCACTAGGACGGGGAAACTGCTCCGGCTTGCTGTAAATACGGCTGCATTTGGCACCGGGGTCAACCTTAGCCATTACTCTGTACATTAGCCTGTGACAGTGAATTACAAGCTCTACGTGTGGCCTCTGGCCCCCGCTTGAGCTCATCAGGTGGGCACCTTGGCCTGATGAAAGTGGCATCTTTGGCCTATTCAAAGTGGAAAAGGGCATGCAAAGGAACAGCCTTGGGCGCCATGGAATCTTCTAACTGAGCTACCCAATTCTCTTGCTGTGGGTGCTTCTCACACTTGATAAACTGCTGCTCCGGTCTCACTTGACTCTACAGCTCTAGAAGCGTGGCACTGGGCCATTTATCACTTTGATTTCCGTCAGCTGCCTTTGCCAGCAGATTGGCCCAGATTTGCATTCGTGTCAACTGGATGGGGCCTTTACCAGCTCAGACCCCTTTTGGAGTCTTCACACTTCTAATGCCCTTTGCCTGCCACCATCCCTCTACTTCTTCCAAGCTTGCCTCCACTGAGGTCACCTCATAGACGGGAGGGCCCACAAGAGGTGCAGGAATGGCAGTTGATGACATGAAGGAAGTAGATGGAGCACTGTTCAAAATGGTGTCTTGCCTGCTGCCTGTAAAACGCTTGTCATCTGGGCCTCAAGTGTTCAAGTTAAACATAGACTGTTTCATGCCCACTTCTCTCAAAACTTGGGTCAACTCAGCACAGGTGTGCCACTTACTCACAGTGCCCAGGCGTTCACACGGCACACTTGGCAGCATTAATCCATTCCATCAGGGTGTGTGTTTGGTTAGGAGCCCTGAAGGGTCACGTGTCACCTGGTGGTTTAGTTGCTAAGTTGTGTCCGACTCTTGTGACCCTATGGACTGTAGCCTTCCAGGCTCCCCTGTCTGTGGGATTCTCCAGGCAGGAATACTGGAGTGGGTTTCCATTTCCTTCTCCAGGGGATCTTCCCGACCCAGGGTCTCCTGCACTGGAGGCAGATTCTTACCAGCTGAGCTACCAGGG
>NW_011494756.1:432208-439491 GCF_000754665.1 Bison bison bison | reverse complement strand
TCTTGGTCACAATGAGTGTTTACAGATGCCAATCATTCTATCTCATCCCCAGAACAAACAATACCATCCACCCCTGTATCCCAGAGTTGCATAAGCCAAGCTGCCAAGGGTTTCCCTTGCTTCTGCCAAAATTGCTTACACAAGTCAACCAACTGCACTTAGGAATATGGTTGATGATAAGCCCTTAGAGGATGCCCCTCCCAGGCCATAGGCTCCTCATGTTTCACCTTCTGCTGCATGACGGGCTTTGATAAGTACAGACCCATGGTCTCATCATGTTCATTATCACCGTCCCTTATCACCTCACTGTCAAAGGCACTGGGTTTGGCAATAAGAACACGAATTTCTTGCTCCAGCATATGTATCCACGGTTCTAACCCTTCCTCCTGTCTGTGTAATTCACACCCTTGCACAGCATCATGCAGGGCACAATCCATTTTAGCCTTTCGGGCAGTCAGGAAAATCCACGCTATGGTCCCAGCAGCAGTAGACACTGTTTTGTCCAGCAAACGGGAACTCACCACTTGTAACACCTTTTCAAGACTATCTGGTGACCATTTCACCACCTCCCAGTCTTCCACTGGGGCCCACACAGAGAGGACCGTGGCCACTGGGTACCACATATCATGTACCCAGTGGCCACTGGCTTCCTCCATTGGAACCTCAGGCTCCTTTCCCTGCCAGGAATCCTGACAGCTACACCGATTGTCTCACTGATCGCTGAACTCAGGGTGGGCAAGGCAAGAGGGGGAAGCTGGAAGAAGACACAAGGAGCCGTAGGAACTGCAGACACGTTTTACTCGCTAATGGCTGATGCAGCAGCAAGGCGGACATGAACGCAGCAGCAAACGATTCCCAGGTGGTGCTTGTGTAGGTATACAGAACAGAGTTGGCATGTTGAGTACACATGATGTGTGTGTGCATTGCTATAAGTGAGCTCAGGTGTTACATAACCATGCAAAGTCATGGTTTACAGAACGTGGGGTGAGAGTGAGAGGACATGTGCAAGAGAGCCTGGCCATCACTATCTTGGCTAATTGCTATTTCCCTACACCATCTGACCATTTATGCCCATCTTCCAAGAGGATGCCCACTGTGAGGGTCATTGACTTTTCATTGACTTGACTTGAATGTGGGATTCAAGGCAGTCTCAAGAGGCAGGCTGACCACATGAGGTCTAACACCCCTGGTGGTAAGTAGGTCCATAAAACCGGGTAAGCATGTGTGTGTGTGTGTGTGTGTGTGTGTGTATTTAGTGAGAATAAAGAAGTGAGATGAAAATGGCTGAGGTCACGGATGAACCACAGAGTATCTCCCAAGCATCCTGAACCCCTGCATCCAGAATGTCCACTTGTTCTAAACATTCAGGGAGAAGAAAGCTGAATCACTGACATCCTATATAAGCCTACATTTTCTGATGGCATTTTACATCATTAAAGCTTAATGAGAAAAGCCTGAGCAGGGGAGCAGTCTAGCTTATTAAGCTCATTTTTGGGTCTATTTTTCATTTTATAAAGAAATTCAGATTCAAAGCCTGCACAACAAAGAAGCGTTCACTCCCCTTTGTGAAGTAATATGTTTGTTTTGTTTACTTTAAATTGGGCTTAAATTAGGCCTCAGAAGGAGGGAATTCATTAAAATCCTGATCTGTGATGTTGGCAAGTTGCCATCTGAAAAGCCTGCATTATTTCCTTTGATAGGGTTCAGAGGAGAAATAACAAATGCCAAAAATAAGATTATGGTTTTACTTGATGTGCCAATTTATTATGTTTCCATCAGACTGCAAAATCACATTAGAAAGATAAAGATGAAAAAGATTAATTCTTGATAGGTAGATTTTTTTCCCCACTTAGAATACACATAGACCGTGTATGCATTATTTATGTTTTCTTCTAGTATTTTCTGCGAAGAGATACACATGAAAATCCATGAACATACATGTGTGTGGTAAAATTGACATCATACCTCACACACAAATTGTATCCTTCTCTTTTCCACTTAATACTATATTATTATTATCATTGCTTCTGACCAAATATTAGTTGATGACAAATTTTAAGTATTTTCATAGATAAGGCATAAATTCTTATTAATTGAAGAGGCCCCTATCATTATCTATAGGGACCCTTCCCAGTTTATCATCATTGTCAGTAATGTATGAGAACTAACCATGTTTAAATATAAATTTGGAATCAGATATCTCTTTAGATTCTTAAAAATGGAATTTTTATGTTCAGAGAAGTGCTCATTTTAAAGCTTATAGGATACTTCTTATGAAATATCTTCCCATGAAACTGGATAGGGGGCCAAATATTCTCCCCTCCCAGCCTTCAGCATTATTAAATCATGTCACTTTATGAGTGTCCTTTGCACATTTTTATACAAGTGTTAATACTTGTATAATACAAATTTAAAATTTTTTTAATTTAAGACTATTAGCCCTTCATTTTGTTTGTTTGCAAATGAATTTTCCAATTTGTCATACACCTTTTAATTTTGTTTTTGGTGACAGACTACTCACATTTTTAGGTAGCCAGATATACAAACTTTTTCTAAAGACCTCTTCCTTCGCTTTTATGCTTTAAGTCCTTGTCTATTTCTAGTTAGTTTACTACCTGCCAATACTTTGTTCTTGTTTTAAAATTTTATAAAATATTTGATCTACATTAAATTCATCTTCTGGAAAGTGTAAAATAAGAATCTAAGTTGAATTTTACAAATAGATTTAACTACCTCAATATCAGTTTCTGAATACTCATTTCTCTGTTGTTTGCAAATGTTCTTTCATGATACATTTGATTTCTTCCATCGTGTTCTACTTATTCCCCTTTTGTTTTTGGCAACTTGCCCCCAAATTAAGGTAGTTGGGTAATTTGTTTTGATAACTGATAGTTTACAACCATTTAAACATTTTTCCTACATTTTCTTAACTGTCTTTATTTTATTCTTTCAGATGAAATGTATACTCATTTGAAATTTGACAAGCTCCCAACCAATTTAATATCCCACTGAGATCATGCTGCACCTACATATTTGTTTGGGGAGTGCTTGTTTTTTTATACCGTGGTTCTTGGGAGCATGGGTCTCTAAGAGGCAAGAGTTCAGATCTGCGGTTTGCTGCTCACAGCTATGTGACTTGGGCAAGTGGCTTGACTCCTGGCTCCAGTGTCCTCCTCTGGACTGTGAGCTCCACGAGAACAGGTCCTCTTCATGGTGTCTCTCCAGTGTGGTACAAAATGGGCACTCAATGAATATGTTATGAGTGAATAAATGATTAACTGAATCCATCTACAATTCATCCAGAAATACTATGAGGATATAAATTAGGAGACTTAAAAATTTTAACTTCCTAGTATAGTAGCTAATGGAGAAGGCAATGGCAACCCACTCCAGTACTCTTGCCTGGAAAATCCCAAAGACAGAGGAGCCTGGTAGGCTGCTGTCTATGGGGTCGCATAGAGTCGGACAGGACTGAGCGACTTCACTTTCACTTTTCATGCATTGGAGAAGGAAAGGGCAACCCACTCCAGTGTTCTTGCCTGGAGAATACCAGGGAGGGCGGAGCCTGGTGGGCTGCCGTCTATGGGGTCGCACAGAGTCGGACACGACTGAAGTGCCTTAGTAGCAGCAGCAGCATAGTAGCTAATATGTACTTTATGTTTAATACTTAATTATTACTGTCATATTTTTAAAAAATTCTTTCTTTCCTTAATTTTGGCAGCACTGGGTCTTCATTGCTGTGAGGTGGCTTCTCTTATTGTGGAGAATGGGCACGTGGGATCTTCCTGGACCAGGATTGAAACTGTGAACCCACATTAGCAGGCAGATTCTTAAACACTGGACAACCAGGGAAGTCCTTATTATTGTCATATTATATTTATGACCTTTAGTCCTTTAAATAGGAATTTGGAATTTGTCTCTTATTCAAATACTTTTTGTATTTCTCAGTAAATTTCTGAGATTGATACCATCCATTTTTACTTATGCTTGTGTACATGCTAAGTCGCTTCAGTTCTGTCCAACTCTTTGTGACCCCAGGGACTGTAGCCCCCAGGCTCCTCTGTCCATGGGATTCTCCAGGCAAGAACACTGGAGTGGGGTGCCATTCCCTTCTCCAGGGGATCTTCTTGACCCAGGGATCAAACCCACATCTCCTGCATTGCATGGCTGAGCCTCTGGGAAGCCCCTTACTTATGCTTCTTCCCAGGTATTTCACCTGTTGTGTGTGTGTGTGTGTGTGTGTGTGTGTGTGTGTGTTTTAAAGACATTTCACTACATTTTTAATTATCATTTGTTAAAATGGCCAAAACCCTGGAATGATAGATATCAATTACATCTATATACCAAAATGAGATGCCCTTCACTTTCAAGGACTAGCAGAAAAGGCTATGAAAATCAGTTTTACAATCCTTGTCTTTTTACCTTCTCAAACATCACAGAGTTAAATGCAGAGGTGAGGAGAATTTGGAAATGGAGACTTTTTAAAAGAGAGAACGGCCTCAAATCTGCGTCCCATTCCACACCCCCTTTCTCCCACACAACACCGATGCACCCATGGGGAAGGGTGTTGGATGCTTTCCTACCTACACACATCCAGTGAAAGCGGATGCATCAGGGGCACTCACAGAACTGGTTGAGCGTGCCTGGAACTGGTGGCTTGATGGTATGGCATCTGAGTCATGCCTCTAAAGGAACGAGAGTCTGAAGCAGCTTCAGAGAGAACATAGAGAGCTATAGTGGAATAAAACGGTGCCCACCACCAGCAGATCTAAGAGACCTGAGTCTCCTGGAGGCCAGATAGGCTCACTGGAGCTACCTGATGGCACAAGAAGACTTGATCAGCAAGGGGCAGGAAGTGGGCAGCTGAGGGAAGAGCTGGGATGACCATCCAGGTGTCCCTCCTCCATGTCAGGACAAGGCGCGCATGAAGACCTCAGTGGCAGCAGCTCTGCCAAGAAGCCACAAAGTGCTCCAAAGAAAGTCTCCTTTAAGTAGCTGAGACCAGGGAGTGACAATGCCCAACATGGACTGGGGAAGACATTCCTGCCCTCTTGCCCCTCCTGCTTTCCTCCCACCCCTACCCACCCCCCTGCCCGCCCACTTGGACTCTGCAAGGTCAGAACTGGTATCAGCAAGTAGGGTGGTGAAATGGAAACACACCAAAAGCTAGAAAATGGGAGAAGCTTTAACTTAATGGGAGCTTGGACTTTAGATTGGAATGAGAATGCTTGAGGATTAAAGTGACCTGAAGATGTATTCATTATCTCAGAGAGGCAGAACCCAGGCCATCAAGACCATTACTCCCAGCTTTTGCCCTCGATTTTACCCAAGAAAGTAGGAAAGAATAAGCCCTCCAAAATCAGTACACAGGAGCAGTGGTAAGAACAGTAGCAAGTTGTTTTCTGTTGTATCCTTCAAATTCTGACATTCAACATGACAGTTATGTTGGTCCAAATTACAATATTATTTTAATAATAACCATGAAAAAAATTATGAAGTGAGTCAAGCAAATTAGGAAAGTGACATTCAGTTATTTATCTTAGGGAGTTCATATAGCAGCAGATATGTTTTTAAGTGTGCAAAGATCAAACCAGTAAACCATGGGGATGGACCATCATCAAGACCATTACTCTGTCTGTAGACCAAGTTACAACTAAATCAGGCTTCCCTGGTGGCTCAGTGGTAAAGAACCCACCTGCCAATGCAGGAGATGTAAGAGACATGGATTCAATCCCTGGGTTGGAAAGATCCCCTGCAGGAGGGCATGGCTACCCACTTCAGCATTCTTGCCTGTCCAAGTGAATTGAATGGACAGAGGAGCCCGGTGGGCCACAGTCCATAGGGTGGCAAAGAGTCAGACACGACTGAGCGACTGAGCATGTGTGCAAGCATAACTAGATCATCTGTGTCAGATGCAAATTTCCTCTATTAAGAAATCTGTAATGGAGATTTAATTAAATAAAATTAAAAAATTTCAGAGGAAGCCCTTTGCCACCAAGAGCCCTAATGTAAATAGTGGATATTAATTTTCAGGCCATAAAACTTATGGACACAAAGAGCATAACTTTGTAAAAATTTTCTGTAACTCATCCAGAGTCTTCATTCTGTCTGATATAGAGTATATAATCTATTCAATCCAGATAAACTGTAGAGTAAGACTTAATTATTCTACCCCTAATGTGGCATTGAAAGTGAAGTTGCTCAATCGTGTCCAACTCTTTGCAACTCCATGGATTGTAGTCTAACAGGCTCCTCTGTCCATGGGATTTTCCAGGCAAGAGTACTGGAGTGGGTTGCCATTTCCTTCTCTAGGGGATCTTTCTGACCCAGGGATTGAACCCAGGTCTCCCCGACTGCAGGCAGAGCCTGGTAGGCTACAGTCCATGGGGTTGCAAAGAGTCGGACATGACTGAGCAACTTCACTTCATTTTAACGTGGCGCTGAGCTTTGAGAGGAGCTTTGGTGGGATGGGGTGTCTGGTCTGCAGCTTTCCCTCTGTATCTGATGGATGTTGCAGGGATATAAAGCACCTTGTGTAAACTCTGTCGTTACTTGGGTCCCTTCTGTGTCTTCCAGCATATGTTCCATCCTGCCTTGCCCCTGGCTGAGGGTCATAGAGGTCATTCTCCTCATTCTATGACCAAGCTCTTTCAGGTGAGCCATCCTCTGTCAGCCATTCGGCATGGTTCTTAGGGGCATATGGAATTTTTGATCATTATGCCATGCCTCTCGAGTGTCATAAGAGCCATTGGGATGCAGGGATATGATCTCAAGCCCTCTTTGCCTAGACCTGCCCTGTCCCCATTTACGGAGTATAGCCATTCTCCATAGCAGATGTGAAAGACTTCTCTACAGCACCACCCCACCTCACTCTTATCTGGGAAGCAGCACACAGGTCTTCCCTCCTGTGGATATTTCCCTCCCTCTCTGGGTTGTGTCCTGTCTTTCTCAGGCGTATTCAGGGCAGGGGGAAGGGGCCAGGCCCATCTCTGCTATGGACTGGCAGCTAAGCTTCCTCATTCTTCTCTTGAGCACCTCCTTAGGCAGGCTGTCATCTTTTTCTATAGAAAGCTATGCATTAGTTCAGTTCAGTTCAGTCACTCAGTCGTGTCCAACTCTTTGCGACCCCATGATTCACAGCACACCAGGCATCCCTGTCCATCACCAACTCCCGGAGTTCACTCAGACTCACGTCCATCGAGTCAGTGATGCCATCCAGCCATCTCATCCTCTGTCATCCCCTTCTCCTCCTGCCCCCAGTTCCTCCCAGCATCAGAGTCTTT
>NW_011494756.1:431048-431486 GCF_000754665.1 Bison bison bison | reverse complement strand
AGGCAGGTCAAGTGGTCCGGTATTCCCATCTCTTTCAGAATTTTCCACAGTTTATTGTGATCCACACAGTCAAAGGCTTTGGCATAGGCAATAAAGCAGAAATGGATGTTTTTCTGGAACTCTCTTGCTTTTTTGATGATCCAGCGGATGTTGCCAATTTGATCTCTTGTTCCTCTGCCTTTTCTAAAACTAGCTTGAACATCAGGAAGTTCACGGTTCATGTATTGCTGAAGCCTGGCTTGGAGAATTTTGAGCATTACTTTACTAGCGTGTGAGATGAGTGCAATTGTGCGGTAGTTTGAGCATTCTTTGGCATTGCCTTTCTTTGGGATTGGAATGAAAACTGACCTTTTCCAATCCTGTGGCCACTGCTGAGTTTTCCAAATTTGCTGGCATATGAGTGCAGCACTTTCACAGCATCATCTTTCCGGATTTGAA
>NW_011494756.1:423456-430948 GCF_000754665.1 Bison bison bison | reverse complement strand
ACTTTGCTCGTAGTGATGCTTTCTAAGGCCCACTTGACTTCACACTCCAGGATGTCTGGCTCTAGATGAGTGATCACACCATCATGATTATCTTGGTCATGAAGATCTTTTTTGTACAGTTCTTCTGTGTATTCTTGCCACCTCTTCTTAATATCTTCTGCTTCTCTTAGGTCCATACCATTTCTGTCCTTTATCAAGCCCATCTTTGCATGAAATGTTCCCTTGGTATCTCTAATTTTCTTGAAGAGATCTCTAGTCTTTCCCATTCTGTTGTTTTCCTCTATTTCTTTGCATTGATCACTGAGGAAGGCTTTCTTATCTCTTCTTGCTATTCTTTGGGACTCTGCATTCAGATGCTTATATCTTTCCTTTTCACCTTTGCTTTTCACTTCTCTTCTTTTCACAGCTATTTGTAAGACCTCCCCAGACAGCCATTTTGCTTTTTTGCATTTCTTTTCCATGGGGATGGTCTTGATCCCCGTCTCCTGTACAATGTCACGAACCTCATTCCATAGTTCATCAGGCACTCTATCAAATCTAGTCCCTTAAATCTATTTCTCACTTCCACTGTATAATCATAAGGGATTTGATTTATGTCATACCTGAATGGTCTAGTGGTTTTCCCGACTTTCTTCAATTTAAGTCTGAATTTGGTAATAAAGAGTTCATGATCTGAGCCACAGTCAGCTCCGGTCTTGTTTATGTTGACTGTATAGAGCTTCTCCATCTTTGGCTGCAAAGAATATAATCAATCTGATTTCGGTGTTGACCATCTGGTGATGTCCATGTATAGAGTCTTATCTTGTGTTGTTGGAAGAGGGTGTTTGCTATGACCAGTGCATTTTCTTGGCAAAACTCTATTAGTCTTTGCCCTGCTTCATTCCATATTCCAAGGCCAAATTTGCCTGTTACTCCATGTGTTTCTTGAATTCCTACTTTTGCATTCCAGTCCCCTATAATGAAAAGGACATCTTTTTTGGGTGTTAGTTCTAAAAGTTCTTGTAGGTCTTCATAGAACCATTCAACTTCAGCTTCTTCAGTGTTACTGGTTGGGGCATAGACTTGGATTACTGTGATATTGAATGGTTTGCCTTGGAAACAAACAGAGATCATTCTGTCATTTTTGGGATTGCATCCAAGTACTGTATTATGGACTCTTTTGTTGACCATGATGGCTACTTCTTTTCTTCTGAGGGATTCCTGCCCGCAGTATTAGATATAATGGTCATCTGAGTTAAATTCACCCATTCCTGTCCATTTTAGTTTGCTGATTCCTAGAATGTCGACATTCACTCTTGCCATCTCTTGTTTGACCACTTCCAATGTGCCTTGATTCATGGACCTGACATTCCAGATTCCTATGCAATATTGCTCTTTACAGCATCGTTCTCCACTGATCTCCAGTAGTATATTGGGCACCTACGAACCTAGGGAGCTCCTCTTTCAGTATCCTATCATTTTGCCTTTTCATACTGTTCATGGGGTTCTCAAGGCAAGAATACTGAAGAGGTTTGCCATTCTCTTCTCCAGTAGACCACATTCTGTCAGACCTCTCCACCATGACCCACCTGTCTTGGGTTGTCCCACGGGCATGGCTTAGTTTCATTGAGTTAGACAAGGCTGTGGTCCTAGTGTGATTAGACTGACTAGTTTTCTGTGAGTATGGTTTCAGTGTGTCTGCCCTCTGATGCCCTCTTGCAACACCTACCTTCTTACTTGGGTTTCTCTTACCTTGGGCTTTGGGTATCTCTTCACGGCTGCTCCAGCAAAGCGCAGCCTCTGCTCCTTACCTTGGACAAGGGGTATCTCTCCTCACCGCCCTTCCTGACCTTCAACATGGGATAGCTCCTCTAGGCCCATCCAAGCCACCGCTCCTTGGATGTGGGGTTGCTCCTCCCAGCTGCCTCCCCTGGCCTCGGGTGTGGGGGCGTGGGGTAGCCCCTCCCGGCCGCCACCCCTGACCTGGGATGAGAGCTATGCATGGGTGTGTGCTAAGTCACTTCAGTCAGTGTCTGACTCTTGTTGACCCCAGGGACTGTAGCCCGCCAGGCTCCTTCTGTCCATGGGATTCTCCAAGCAAGAGTACTGGCATGGGTTGCCATGCCCTCCTCCAGGGGATCTTCCCGACCCAGGGATCAACCTGTGTCTCTCATATGTCTCCTGCATTGGCAGTCGGGTTCTTTACCGCTAGTGCCACCTGGGAAGCCATAGAAGGCATAGAGGGAACTCTATACCTGGCTCTGTCAGAGGTTTAGCCAAGCAACAAGCAAAAAACCCACCAACAACTTTATCTTTTATAAATAAAGGGCCTTGGATTTCAAGACTAATGCCTCTGCTCTGAGTTTCAAGAGTCTGTTTGGAATTTTAAAAAAGAAAGAAAAAAAAGACTTTGCCCCTATTCTAGTTTCTTTGTGTCTCCTCTCTGAGTAATGAATGCTGCTAAGTCAAAGTAGAGAAGGTCATGGTGTGAAGGAAGGAACCAAACGTTACTTAATATCTCTGCATTTTAATCAGTAACACACGTGGTTCAAATCTCCAGTTATCTGACAAGTCACCACACAAACACCCACTTTCTCTTCTCTCTGAGCCAACAAGGAGGAAGCCAGTAGTTCGACAGTTTCCTGAGCCTATGGGTGGGGAAAGAGACTCGACAGCAGGCATATACATGCCCATTAGTCACCCAAAAGTGCACTTCAAAGCCAGTTGGATCAATGGAGGTCGGCTAAGAGAGGTTCTAGCAGATCTGTGCTCTCCTACATCAGCAGTACCCCTGCAAACAGAGGGTAGAAATAAAAGCAATCATATCCAAGGGGATTATTACTGATCAGCTTTAAGCATTCAGAAAATTATTTGTTCACATGAAGTTTTAATTTTATGCAGTTGACAATGTGAAATGAATGACAAAGAAACCTATCCACCTACATCCTATATATTGGACAATGAATACATTTTAACTTTGTAACAAACATAACCAGATTAATATGCCTCTAACTTGAAATGACTTTGGAATTGTCAGAAAAGTGGACTGGGGAGTGCGAGGTCCCACCTCTATTTAGTAATCAATTTGCAGGGTCTTAATTAAATTCTCCTTTGAGCCTCGAGAAAATAATGTGAGACTGGAAGGTATAACTTGAACTAAATTCTCCAACAGCCACAATAATAAGTAGGGAAAAATAATATTAAGATCATTTCAAGATAAAAGGAAAATGGAATTCTTTCCTATCATACATTCTCTGTTAAAAGGACGAACTAACATGTGAGAAAGAAATTGGATTTCCTTGGGGTTTTTGTTCCACAAGGCAGAATTATATTTCAGTTTCAAGGAAGTCATGAATCGGGGAGAAGGTAAGAGGAGAGAGGCCAAGCCCCTACTAAGGGTATGAGTGAAAATTTGCAGTGGCTTGAAATCACATTCCAGTAGAACCAGCAGCCCCTGAATTCTCTGGTCTCCTGACTTCCCCTGGCAGGTGCTGAGAGAGGTAGGATTTATTCATCTGCTCCTTGCCATTACCTTGCCCTTCTGCTGTGTTGTTAGGTGAGCCCAGTTTCCCCTGTGGTGGCCTTGACCATCAGATATTCTTTGCTGTCTCTGCTGCGTTCCTAACCTCAGGCTCTAATGGCCTACCTTGACCTTTCCACTGCCAGTCAAATGGAGAAGGTTCTCTCTTCAGCAATAACACAACTTCTTTGCGTGAAACCCCAGAGCATATCTTGGCTCCCGCCATTTTCATTCATTCATTCAACACATATTCAACAAATGTTTAACCCTCAGCTAGAGTGCCAGGCACTGGGGCTGGCACTCAGGGCACAGTGGAGAGTAAGTCAGTGATGATCACTGATTTGTGGAGCACAGTATCTAATATTGCACTTCGCTTCCTTCTCTAGTAAACTCCAGGAAACCTCTTCAGTGCTGAGGAACACAGTGGTGGCACTTTCCAGGCTGCTGCTCAAAAGCACTGGTTCCCACCAGCAGTTGCCCAGCATCTCAGCATCTTACTGCTCCGCCTTGGAACAAACTTTCTGCCCATGCAGGCACTTCCCCCAGACCCTGTCTTCCACTCACATTTCTCAAATGTTTTAATCACCACACCACAGAAATCAACACTCCATTTTATTTCTTGCCATTTTTCCCCAGATGGGTAGTGGGCTACAATGAACATGGAATTTCATCAGCCCTGGTGGGCCTCAGCTATACTGATTACATGGGAGAGGATATGAAAGAGTTGTTGCTCTTCAGTCGCTAAGTTGTGTCTGACTCTTTGTGACCCCATGGACTGCAGCACTCCAGGCTCCCCTGTCCTCCAGTCTCTCCCAGAGTTTGCTCACATTGAGTTGGTGATGCTGTCTAACCAGCTCAATCCCTTCTCCTTTTGCCTTCAAACTTTTCCAGCATCAGGGTCTTTTCCAGTGAGTCAGCTCTTCATATCAGAGGGCCAAAGTATTGGAGCTTCAGCATCAGTCCTTGCAATGAATAATCAGGGTTGATTTCCTTTAGGATTGACTGATTTTATCTCCTTATGGACCAAGAGACTCTCAAGAGTCTTCTCCAGCATCACAATTCAAAAGCATCAATTCTTCAGCACTCAGCCATCTTTTTGATCCAATTCTCACATCTGTACATGACTACTGGAGAAACCATAGCTTTGACTATATGGACCTTTCGTCAAAATGATGTCTTTGCTTTTACACGCTATCTAGGTTTGTCATAGCTTTCCCTCCAAGGAGCAAGTGTCTTTTAATTTCATGGCTGCAGTCACTGTCCACAGTGATTTTGGAACCCAAGAAAATGATATCTGTCACTGCTTCCATTTTCCCCCATACTTCTAGATGAAGGAGTATCCAACCTTAAGACTTGAATGTTCATATTATAAAAAACTAGGCAATGGACAGTTGAAATTCTTGGTTGAAATACTAAATAGAGAATGCATTTTGTACAATTTGAACACTTTTCCTCATAGCTGAATGGTAAGGAATCCATTAGCATTCTTAGAAAAGAGTGACAAGGTTAGTTTTGTACTTCACATCATGCGATTTATTTATTATCTAGGGAGCTTTGAAGGTGAGAATGTTTAGACAGAATTGGGATGAACTATAGTAACTCTTCAACTTAAAGAGAAAAGATATCCAACTGACTTCTTTACCTTTTTCTCTTCAGGGTAGTGCCTTCATCCTTCCCTAAAATCCCGCACTGCAGGGACAACCAGCATTCCCTTTCTTCTTAAAGGGTTGGCCGGTCAAAAAATAGTTCGACAGAGCTGTAATTTTACCTAGGCCATAGTTGCAGACTCTGCTCATGCTGGAAAGGAATCTGAGGTTCTGAGCATCATTCTCTGAGATGAGGAGACTAGGGTGTCTGGTCTCAAGAAGGTAAGAAGGGGAGGAAGTTGAGGAAGAAGGTGGTTTTCAATCACTAGTCAACTAGTCCATATTACAGACCACCTTGCCACCAACTGAGGCCCTGATGACAAATACCTCTGAATTGAGGTCAGAAGTCAGGCTCATTCTGGACGTCCCTGATGGTCCAGTGTTTAAGAGTCCACCTGTCAATTCCGGGGTTCGACCCCTGATCCGATATCTGAGAACGGAGATCCCACATGCCATGGAGCAAATAAGCCCGCGCGCCACAACTGCTGACCTCGCACTCTAGAGCCCATGCCTTGCAACAAGAGAAGCCACCACGGTGAGAAGCCTGCACAGCACAAGGAGAGGAGCCCTGCTGGCCACAAGTAGGAAAGCCCGCGCGCAGCAACAAAGACACCATGCATGCAGCCAAGGCCCGGCGCAGCCAAAGGCAAGTCAGCCTCATTTCTCTGGTCTGCACTGAAAGTGGTCCTTTTACATGCTATGGGCTGTAGGTTTTCTGGTTGGAGGAGCATGTGCATAGATCTAGGGAGGAACTGAGAAAGATACTGAGTGTTAGCAGGCAGGGTGTGAGCAACTATACCGCTCTGTGCACGTGTGATCCCCTGAGCTGTCATTCACTCGCTTACTCCCATTAGGAGGGTGGGCTCATGAGGTCAGTAAGACTGACTGAAGATGGACCGACAAAATCATGTTATCCAGGGATCCCAGAGGAGTAGCAGCTGCAAAGAGGACATCCTGGCAAAGACCAAAAATAGAGCAGGTTTGACAGCCTTAAATGCACAAGGTACACCTAGAAAGTATCCTGATTTTCTACAGTGGCTTTATTGACTAAAGGCAGAATCATTTAAGTGCAAGAAACTATGGAATGCGTTTGAGAAGTCTAGCATTTTGTCAAAAAATCGATGCAGAAATATGATGTGGGAATTTTTCCTGGACAAAGGGAAAAGGCAAGTTGGCCCCAGCCTAATCAAGATTAACCTATTTATAGGAAGACCATGGCAAGACAGTCAGACTCGACTGACGTGACTTAGCAGCAGCAGCAGCATGGCAAGAGAAGAGGGTTGGTTAGCCAGACAAGTGTAGAAAAATGGGGATCAGAGAGACAAAATTTGACCTCATGTGCTCAGCACCCAGCAGAGAGAGATTGTAAGTGTGGAAGATTTGCCCCTGCATTTACTCCAATTCACAGGGCATTGGTCAGGGTGTCTCTGGAGTCAGGCTAACCTAGGTCACACACCAGGACCCTAGCTTATCTACATACCCACTTAATTGCTGTCTTGTTTGAAAGTAATGAATTAATGTACTGTGTCTATTTTTGACTGTGCTGGGTCTTTGTTGCTGTGGCACGTGGACTCAGTAGTTGTGGCGCCTGGGCTTTGTTACATGAGGGTTCCTCCCAGACCAGGGATTGAAGCCGTGTCCCCTGCACTGGCAGGCAGATTCTTAACTACTGGGCCACGAACTAAGGGACATGCCCTCAATTGCTATCTTCAACAAAATACTGAGTCTTGATTTTTTTAAATGTAGAACCGAGGTAATAGTGATCGTTCTTCACTGACCCTTCTTCCTGGTCACACAACGAGACTACATTTCCCAAACTCTCCTGAGGTTAAGGAGTGGTTGTGTGTCCAGTCTGTGCCCAGGGGAATATGAGCAAAAGTGGTGTGCAGCTCCTCAGGCCCAATCCATTAAAAAGTTCCTATACTTAACCTTCTATTTTCAGTCTTAGCCTTCCTCCTGACCATATGACGGAGCCTCCAATACTTTGGAGACCTGAATGATTCTGTGGAACACAGCACCCTTACCAATCTGGAACCACTTCAGACTATTTATAGAAGAAAAAGTTAAATCCTGTGGGGGTAAACTATTATTCCTTTGGGGACTTATTTGATACAGCAGTTAGTCACCTTAACACATTATTGTTTGGTTGTATAAAAAGAGCTATTGTTGTTCAGTCACTCAGTCATATCCAACTCTTTGTGACCCCATGAACTACAGCATACCAGTCTTCCCTGTCCTTCACTATCTCCCAGAGTTTTCTTAAAGTCATGTCCATTGAGTCAGTGATGCCATCCAACCATCTCATCCTCTACCACCCACTTCTCCTCCTGCCTTCAATCTTTCCCAG
>NW_011494756.1:421403-423356 GCF_000754665.1 Bison bison bison | reverse complement strand
CAGACAAGTGTAGAAAAATGGGGATCAGAGAGACAAAATTTGACCTCATGTGCTCAGCACCCAGCAGAGAGAGATTGTAAGTGTGGAAGATTTGCCCCTGACTCTTTGTGACCCCATAGGCTGTAGCCCAACAAGGCTCTGCTGTTCATGAAATTTCCCAGGCAAGAAAACTGGAGTGGGTTGCATTTTCTTCTCCAGAAATTGAACCCATGTCTCCTGCACTGAGAGGCGGATTCTTTACCACTGAGCCACCAGAGGAGCCCACAAAGCATTTGGGAATGGAAATTTGTGCACTATATCTATGGGGATGAGTCTAGCTTTTATCTGTCTGTGCTCATTCACTTCAGTCATGTCCAACTCTTTGTGACTCTATAGACTGTAGCCCAGCAGACTCCTCTGTCCATTGGATTCTTCAGGCAAGAATACTGGAGTGGGTTGCCATTTCCTCTTCCAGCAGATCTTCCCCAACCAGGGATTGAACTCATATATCCTGCATTGGTAGGTGTATTCCCTACCACTGAGCCAGTGGGGAAGCCCTAATCTAGCTTATTGTCACTCAATTATATTGTAATTCACTATGCTTTTGAACTGTGGTATTGGAGAAGACTCTTGAGAGTGCCTTGGATTGCAAGGAGATCCAACCAGTCCATCCTAAAGGAAATCAGTCCTGAATATTCATTGGAAGGACTGATGCTGAAGCTGAAACTCCAATACTTTGGCCACCTAATGGGAAGAACTGACTCATTTGAAAAGACTCTGATGTCTTACCCAGGAGTAAGAAGTAACACATGGGTGACAGAATCGAGTCCCATGAGCATCTTATTGAACTGTACAATGAGCATAATATAGCACGACTGGATTTAACACAGAGAAAGATCAAGCCATGCACCTGGGTTCTACAAGGCAATCACACATCTGACCCAGCTGAATTCTTTTAAATCATTTAAGCCACACCCTTTTCTTACTGTTCATGGGGTCTCAAGGCAAGAAAGAAAGAAACTGAAGCTGAAACTCCAGTATTTTGGCCACCTGATGCGAAGAACTGACTCATTGGAAAAGACCCAGATGCTGGGAAAGACTGAAGGCAGGAGGAGAAGGGGACAACAGAGGATGAGATGGCTGGATGGCATCACTGACTCAATAGCCATGAGTTTGGGTAGACTCTGGGAGTTGGTGATGGACAGGGAGGCCTGGTATGCTGCCGTTCATGGGGTCACAAAGAGTTGGACACGACTGAGTGAGTGAACTGAACTGAACTGAACTGAACCCACACCCAAGCTGCACAACTGATATCCTGGGAAACTCAGTCCCTGGCACCTTACAGAGCTCGAGTCTAGAGCCCTAGTGCCCACGGTCACAGCTAATTCACTTCTTGACCCAGTCTGTTGCCTCAGCTCCTGCCCTCTGACCCCATCCCTTGGCTCTGGCCGCAGGCTCCCCTCTGCTGCTGTGGGGCCATTTCCCCCACTTTGACCTCTTCTGGTTTACACTCAACCCTCTTTGAGTCCAGTCTATGGGACCCACACCAGCACCTTCTCTGAGAATAGAGAGCTTAAGGACAGAATGCCCAAGGCATTGACCCATCTTGGCATCCATGAAAATAAACACCCATGGAGAAGACAGTTACTTGTGTGTGTATGTGTGTGTGTGTGTGTGTGTAATCGTCATTCTTTTTCTTTCACTGTATACAAATGTATTTATAAAATTCATTCACACTTTATTGCCACCTTTTTGTACTTTACAACTTTAGATATTTTGACCGTGAAGATATTCTTCTATGACAGGTTCATTGAAAATGCACGTCAGAACTTTTTAAAAGTATAGTTTTTTTAATTTCTAAACTTTAAGAAAATATCATGCATTCAGTTCAGTTCAGTTCAGTCGCTCAGTCATGTCCAACTCTTCGCGACCCCATGAATCGCAGCATGCCAGGACTCCATGTCCATCACCAAC
>NW_011494756.1:420587-421303 GCF_000754665.1 Bison bison bison | reverse complement strand
CATACAATATTCTTACATCCATATTCCATTTCTTATCATTCCCCTGGGTCTACCAGAGGTTTCAGTGCAACACAACAGCTATAACCTACCACATTCTACCAGCCTTCTTCCTTTGTACAAATTCCTTGATTTACAAACTAACATGTAGTCCAGTTAGCTTTCCCACCCTCTATAACTGAAAACTAAAGCCTAGGAATGAGGACACAAGCATTGATCACAGAAGAGGAAATCCATACAATGCATGCATGCGTGCTAAGTCACTTTAGTTCTGTCTGACTCTATGTGACCCCATGGACTGTAGCCCACCAGGCTCCTCTGTCCATGGGATTCTCCAGGCAAGAATACTGGAGTGGATTGCCATGCCCTCCTCCAGGGGATCTTCCTGATCCAGGAATCGAACACAGGTCACCCAAATTGAAGGCAGATTCTTTACTGTCTGAGCCACCAAAGAATGCATATATAAATCAATTATTTATCTACCAGCCACACTCCAATCATTCTGTACCCTCCATCCTGCATTATCTTTTCATGGCATTTACAACTATCTGAAATTTCATCTATCTATTTGCTTACTTTTTACCTGCCTCTTCCCACAGACATAAGCTTATGAGGATGGAGACCATCCTGTCTGCTGCTATATGCCAGCATTCAAAACAGTGCCATTCACAAAGGAAATACAAAGAGACACACTTTTTTTTCAAATAAAAACATGAATC
>NW_011494756.1:418241-419424 GCF_000754665.1 Bison bison bison | reverse complement strand
AAAATTCCATGGAAAACTTTCCTTCTAACCAAAATGGTGAGAAAGGCAGGTATAAAAATGGAGAAGGCAGGTGTGAAGATGGAGAGGCAAGTGCGGTCATGGGGAGGTGGGAGTGAAGATGGAGAGGCGGGTATGAAGATAGAGGGGCAGGTGTGAAAGTTGGGGGAGGCAGCTGTGGGCACGGGAATGCAGGCTCACCCCTTGTTAGCTGTAGCGAGAGACGGGGGCTTCCCTTTCACTTCAGAGAGAGAAGAGAAGGCTCTGAGGTATCAACAGCCTGGACTATTAGGAAAAGGAAGACAAAGAATCGTGTTTTCTGAACATGGAAGGAATGGCTCTCTGGCTTCTGGGGCTAGCTGGTCTCCTCCAACTCCAGCAGGTCATCCACGTATTCCAGGACCTCTCCCTCATCGTCATCCATGAGATTCTCCTTAGCAAAGTCATACAGCTCTTTCTGGAGCATGGTCACGTTAAAGAACTGGACTGCTTCCGGTCTGGGCTGGAAATGCTCGTCCGCCAGCGCCCACTTGTCCCTGTGGTACTGATAGTACTCCAGGTTCTGCTGCATGACCTTGTCGCTCTGGTCAAAGAGCAGGTAGCTGACCGCGCAGGGCGCCGCATTCTTCAGGTCGTTCAATTTATAATAAGCGAACTGCAAATAATGATACATGGTAGCCACAAATTTCTCCACCGGATATCCTCCTATGACAGGGGTGAGGTTCTCCTCACACTGAATTTTGCATTCCAGGACCTCCACATAATGATCTGCGATGGAAAGATAGAAATCCTTGAAGTCCCTGATCTCCCGGGAGCCCTCGCAGGCAGCGAGACACTCATAGAAGGCCTTGAAGAAGTCAGGAAGGGCCAGCTCCATGTCGGTGATGCATGTTCTCCAGTTCTCGCCATTGTAGGCCCGCACGGCTCGGATGAACAGGCTCTCGTACGACTTGGTTTCCAAATCTTTAATGTAGTCCTCGGCATCGGGCAGGCTCTTGTAATAAGCCATGTTTCTCTTCATCATCTCGTCATCAGGATGCTTCAGTAGAAAGGTGTGAGCAGCTGCAATGGCTTTCGGAAGATTATTTGCCTTGAAGTAGGCGAACTGCAGGAACTTGTAGGGCTCTCGGCGCTGGAAGTCCGCCAGTACTTCGCGGCTGGGTTTCGACTGGCGGAAGGCCGGCAG
>NW_011494756.1:417782-418141 GCF_000754665.1 Bison bison bison | reverse complement strand
CAACCCTCTTTGAGTCCAGTCTATGGGACCCACACCAGCACCTTCTCTGAGAATAGAGAGCTTAAGGACAGAATGCTCAAGGCATTGACCCATCTTGGCATCCATGAAAATAAACACCCATGGAGAAGACAGTTACTTGTGTGTGTATGTGTGTGTGTGTGTGTGTGTGTGTGTGATTGTCATTCTTTTTCTTTCACTGTATACAAATGTATTTATAAAATTCATTCACACTTTATTGCCACCTTTTTGTACTTTACAACTTTAGATATTTTGACCGTGAAAATATTCTTCTATGACAGGTTCATTGAAAATGCACATCAGAACTTTTTAAAAGTATAGTTTTTTTAATTTCTAAACTT
>NW_011494756.1:410667-417682 GCF_000754665.1 Bison bison bison | reverse complement strand
CGGGCTGCGGCGCCGCGCTGCAGTTGCGGTGGCAGAAGGCCTCGCTGTCCCGTAGCAGGCGGTGCAGCCGCAGGCTGATCTCCAAGTAGCCCACGCTCTCCGCCCAGTGCTCGCTGCTGTACTGGTCCAGCGCGTGCCGGTAGGCCGACTCGAGCGGCATCAGCTCGTCCCACGGGAAGCTGTAGCGCTTCGTACTGGGCGCGCCCCGAGTGCAGCGCGCATACCGAGCATAGCAGCGCCAGCAGCGCCGCGGCCGCCCGGCGCCCTGGCTCCATAGCTCCAGGCGGAAGGAAGGAAAGAGTCCTCTGTCTTTTCTAAAACAAGCTTGAACATCAGGAAGTTCACGGTTCACATATTGCTGAAGCCTGGCTTGGAGAATTTTGAGCATTACTTTACTAGCATGTGAGATGAGTGCAATTGTGCGGTAGTTTGAGCATTCTTTGGCATTGCCTTTCTTTGGGATTGGAATGAAAACTGACCTTTTCCAGTCCTGTGGCCACTGCTGAGTTTTCCAAATTTGCTGGCATATGAGTGCAGCACTTTCACAGCATCATCTTTCCGGATTTGAAATAGCTCAACTGGAATTCCATCACTCCACTTTGTTCGTAGTGATGCTTTCTAAGGCCCACTTGACTTCACACTCCAGGATGTCTGGCTCTAGATGAGTGATCACACCATCATGATTATCTTGGTCATGAAGATCTTTTTTGTACAGTTCTTCTGTGTATTCTTGCCACCTCTTCTTAATATCTTCTGCTTCTGTTAGGTCCATACCATTTCTGTCCTTTATCAAGCCCATCTTTGCATGAAATGTTCCCTTGGTATCTCTAATCTTCTTGAAAAGATCTCTAGTCTTTCCCATTCTGTTGTTTTCCTCTATTTCTTTGCATTGATTGCTGAAGAAGGCTTTCTTATCTCTTCTTGCTATTCTTTGGAACTCTGCATTCACATGCTTGTATCTTTCCTTTTCTCCTTTGCTTTTTGCTTCTCTTCTAATTTCAGTTTTTTTGAAGGGAAATACAGATGATCAAAACTGGTTCAGAAGGATGTCCACTTGGCTGGGTCTCTAGCTTTCAGCTCTCTGAATGACGACCCTTGTGCACCTGGTCACACATCCATAGTGGGTCATGCAATTATTTGTATGTTTTGTCAAGAGCAATCAGGTATTTTGAAAAGCATTTCATTACCTCCAAATTTTCCTTGATTAGGACTTAATCTTTTAAGACCTGAAATGCACCAGAATCCAGCCATGGCTGCATTCAAAGGCTCCTCTAGAGTCTCCCACCCTTGGCCCTTTCCTACCATCTGTCCGGAAAGTGGATCTGTCCTCCGTTTGCCATGCTCCGTGCTCTGCGTGTTAAGTCAGGTGGCTTGGGGAGGGGCCAGAGAATCATAAACACGTTCTCAAACTGGTGACTCCTGGTGATTTCAGGCTGGTTTCCAAGCTGTTTGCTGAGGTAGGAGGGCAGATGGAGTTCTTAGTAACGGCCATCCACACACACCCTTCCAGACTCATCGCTGGGCCCTGCAGACCGTCTCTGCTTCTCCCTCTGGGAAGGAACCAGAGGTGAGCTCTGATGTCACTTGAAGTCTTTCTATGTCTCTAGCTGATCCCAATTTCCTCTCATGAGGAGCAAAACCAAACCTCCCAAAGCTACCCATGTCAGCTACAGCCCACTTCATCTTCCTGGCAACAGGGCCCCCTGAGGACCTTCCCTCAAGTTCTGGGAAGAATGTGAGAGAGCAGAAAACCACCCTTCAGGGCGCGCACCCACGACTACAGAACCCATGTCCCCACTCAGACCTGGAGGACTGCCTCTGCGCCTGCCTCCTGCTGTGGTCTCTGGATGGAGCCCGTTCCCAGCTCCTGAGGCCTTCCTGACTTCAGTGCAGGCTCAAAGCGAGCCTGCCCCACGAAGCATCCACGAGTCCCTCTCACAAGCGTCCAGTTCGCTCAGCACCTGTGGCCTTAGCTCTCGCAGCCTCTCTCTGGTCCCCTCGTGTTAGGCTGCTCAGCACAGAGGTCTCCACTCACTCACTGGACTGCAGACTTCTTTGCAGCACAGTGACTGACTCACCTTTATTTTCCCCACAGGCGCTCATTACCCTAAAAGCTGCCTGAGTTGCTGATGCCCTGAATGAAGCTGCTTACTTCTGTTTCTTCTGGGACATATCACAAGTGATTCTTCTTTCCAACCACACTGTCACCTTCCAACTCTGGCTCCCAGGAGCCCCCGGCTGAGTTCTTTCTTAGAATCGGGGAGAGGCCTCTGGGTTTCTTCCCAGTGCACACCCACACTGCACACACCCATCTAATGCCACCTTAGCCTGTGGGTGAGGAAGCCACCGACAGCAGCTCTTCCTGGGCCCTCCATACCCCCTCCCGGGGTAAAGACATCAGGGACCCCCTTCAGTCACTTTGGGGAGAAGACCGAGACCTCCACAGGCATGCACCTCCCAGGAGGAAGTTGGGACGGCGGTACCTACAGTGGCCCACAAGCTAAAAACTCAGGCTCTCATCAAAGTCTTTTCTGACTCTGATCTCTTCAAGGGGCACTTCTCTTCCAGATTTCTTCTCTGTAAAGATAAAATCAGTGCCTCCCGAGCACCTCCAGCTTCAAACCCTAATATGAAAATGAAAACAAAATACAGACAGACTTGTCCTGACCGAAATAGAAAGGGATGTGGCTTCATCTCTCTTGCTTGATTTCTCTTTCCTTGGTTTCCTCTCCGCCTAGCAGCTGGCCCCATGAGAGCTCCTGGGAACCACAGGACAGTTTGAAACCACTGCAGAGATGGCCACTGAGGACCCCTCTTCATCTGAGTTTCTGATATATAGCTTGGACAGCAGCAACGGCCTGATATGGAGGGGAGTTGAGGGCAGCAAAACTCGTTACTGAGGAGAACCTGAGATCTACCTAGGAACGTGGTCACTGTGTGTGCACACGCGTCACGTACCAAAGTTCCAGGCCACAGCAGTGTGCAGCTGCTTAGGAGCAGGGCTGTATTTTATCAACCTCTGCATTCTCACCACTTGGCATGTGGTCATATCAAAGCTGCCATCTCTCTATCACATTTGAGGACTTAGTAATTATGAGTTGCTCTCCACGCCTCCTCTGACAGAGCATTAAGTTCAACACTGCTTTGTGTCTAAACTATTAATAGTTGGTTGTGCATCGGTCTTGTCACTCTGCTGTAGGATACCCGAGGGCATGGATTGTATCATATTCATCTCTGCCCACAACCAGGCACAGAGGACAGAAGGAGCCAAGGGTGAGAAGTCAGGCAAGTCAACTTGAAGGTGTTCATAAAGCAGCCGGCGAGCCAGCAGTAGGAAGTTTGAGTGGGTAGAGGATGATCCATTTCAGCTGTGGTGGGGTTAGAACATGGGGCCAGACTCTGGCGGGCAAGAGGAAGGCCCCCAAAGGCAGGATCGTACTGAAATCCTCAGTGTAGGCTCTGGACTGGTGGCAACCAGCAGGGTAATTCTCTGTGCTTCAACTCATCCTTTGCCAGCTCGAGTGGATAATATCACTCACCTCGGAGGGCTCTTTTGAGAATGAACGGAAGACGTGTAAAGTAGTTAGCATGGTGTGGGCACCTAATAAGTTCTCAAGCATTAACTATTATGTCATTATTTTTGTGTGCAACTCATAAAACATTTTCCCAAATCAGCCTCGATTTCTCAGAAATATTCAGTAGGTTGGGTGCTCTGAAAATAGCTATGAAAGGAAGATTCTCAATAAACTACTAATAAATAATTGGGCAAGGTCTTACCTGGAGCAGCTGGAGCAAAATACCATAAACTGGGTTATAAACAACAGGAATTATAAACAACAGAAATTTATTGCTTAGAGTTCTAGAGGCTGAAACTTCAGACTCAAGGTGACAGCATGGCTTCCTTTGGTGAAAGTCCTCGTCCTGTTCATAGCCCATGCGTTCTTGCTGGGCCCTCACATGCTGGCCAGGACCAGGGTGTTCTCTGGGGCCTCTCTTCTGGAGCACTAATGCCATTCATGAGAGTCCCACCCTCATGACCTACACACTTCCCAAAGACCTACCTGATAAAATTATCTTTGGGGAGAGGATCTCAACGTAAGAATTTTGGGGGGATATAAACATTCAGACTGTAACAGGGAAGATGTTCAGGCATAAAGAGAGAAACACACCCAGAGACACACAGGCATGCCTGATTCTTTGCTTCTGGGTCTGTCACACACACACACACACACACACACACACGCACACACACACTCCCTTTTCCAGATGTCCCCTGGATAGAATTCTGCAAACAATATGTCACAGCAAGCACTCTTGGCTCTGCCCCTCCAGGGATGATCCTTGAGCCAACATGGAGAAAGGCATTCTCATCACAATTTCCGTTGAGAAGACTGTGGTTCCTTGGGATGAGGAAAGCCTATGATAAAATGTTGGGCATGAATTGAAAAAGTAACTACTTTTACTGCAGAGAATGGAGTACAAGGAACAATTTATTCAGGCCCTGAAATGTATCTCCCTTGTTCTGTTACACACTGAATCCATCCTTTACAAAGCAAAAGTGGATATATATGTGAAATCTCTTGTGGGGTCACTGCTCCTTTCTCCTGGTCTTGGTGTGCACAAGATTTTGTTTGTGCCCTCCAAGAGTCTGTTTCTCCAGTCCTGTATAAGTTCTGGCAGTTCTATTGTGGGGTTAATGGTGATCTCTTCCAAGAGGGCTTATGCCATACCCAAGTCCGCAGCACCCAGAGCCCCTATCCCTGCAGCAGTCCACTGCTGACCCATAACTCCACAGGAGACACTCAGACACTCAAAGGCAGGTCTGGATCAGTCTCTGTCAGGTCTGGTGCACACAAGGTTTTGTTTGAGCTCTCCGAGCGTCTCTGGCGGGTATGGGGTTTGATTCTAAATGCGATTTCACCCTTCCTACCATCTTGCTGGGGCTTCTCCTTTGCCCTTGGAAGTGGGGTATATATTTTTGGTGGGATCCAACATTCTCCTGTTGACGGTTGTTCAGCAGCGAGTTGTAATTTTGAAGTTCTCACAGAAGATGAGTGCACGTTCTTCTACTCCACCATCTCCTTCAGCAGAAAAGTCTGACCCAGACTTGCCTGTGAATGTGCAGGAGTCTCTGGTGGAGGTGAGGGTCAGTGGTGGCCTGGTGCAGGGCCAGGGGCACTGAGTGCACCAGTGAAGGCATGGGACCTTTTGAAGGACATCCCCATTATCTTCATTACCTCCACCATAGTTTGGCCTCAGGTTAAACAACAGAGAGGGAACACAGCACTGCCCATCAACAAAAAAATTGGATTAAAGATTTACAGAGCATGGCCCCACCCATCAGAACTACACCCAGCTCCCCCTAGTCAGGCTGTCCCATCAGGAAGCTTCCACAAACCTCTTATCCTTCTCCATCAGAGGGCAGACAGAAGGAAAACCACAATCACAGAAAACTAATCAAACTGATCACATGGACCACAGCCTTGTCTAATTCAATGAAACCATGTGCCATGCCATGCAGGGCCACTCAAGACGATTGGGTCATGGTAAAGAGTTCTGACAAAACGTGGTCCACTTGAGAAGGGAATGGCAAACCACTTCACTGTTCTTGCCTTGAGAACCCCATGAACAGTATGAAAACACAAAAAGATAGGACACTGAAAGATGAACTCCCCATGTTGGTAGGTGCCCAATATGTTATAGGAGAACAGTGGAGAAATAACTCCAGAAAGAATGAAGAGATGGAGCCAAAGCATAAACAACACCCAGTTGTGGATGTGCCTGGTGATGGAAGTAAAGTCCAACGCTATAAAGAACAATATTCCATAGGAACCTGGGATGTTAGATCCATGACTCAAGGTAAATTGGAAGTGGTCAAACAGGAGATGGCAAGAGTGAATATTGACATTTTAGGAATCAGTGAAGTAAAATGGACTGGAATGGGTGAATTTAACTTAGATAACCATTATATCTACTCCTGTGGGCAAGAATCCCTTAGAAGAAATGGAGTAGCCATCATAGTCAACAAAAGAGTCTGAAATGCAGTACTTGGGTACAACTCAAAAACAACACAATGATTTCTGTTCATTTCCAAGGCAAACCATTCAATATCATGGTAATCCAAGTCTATGCCCTGAGCAGTAATCCTGAAGAAGCTGAAGTTCAATGGTTCTATGAAGACCTATAAGACGTTCTAGAACTAACACCCCAAAAAGATGTCATTTTCATTATTAGGGACTGAAATGCAAAAGTAGGAAGTCAAGAGATACCTGGAGTAACAGGTAAATTTGGCCTTGGGGTACAGAATGAAACAGGGCAAAGGGTAACAGAGTTTTGCCAAGAGAACGCACAGGTCATAGCAAACAGTCTCTTTCAACAACACAAGAGGGGACTCTATATATGGACATCACCAGATGGTCAACACTGAAATCAGATTGATTATATCCTTTGCAGCCAAAGATGGAGAAGCTGTATACAGTCAGAAAAAACAAGACCAGGAGCTGACTATGGCTCAGATCATGAACTCCTTATTGCCAAATTCAGACTGGAATTGAAGAAAGTAGGGAAAACCAAAGACCTACAAGACCTTTTAGAACTAACACCCAAAAAAGATGTAATTTTCATTATAAGGGACTGGAATGCAAAAGTAGGAAGTCAAGAAACACCTGGAGTAACAGGCAAATTTAGCCTGGGAGTACAGAATGAAGCAGGGCAAAGGCTAATAGAGTTTTGCCAAGAGAACGCACTGGTCATAGCAAACACCCTCTTCCAACAACACAAGAGAAGACTAGCACCAGATGGTCAACACTGAAATCAGATTGATTATATTCTTTGCAGCCAAAGACAGAGATGCTCTATACAGTCAGCAAAAACAAGACCGGGAGCTGACGGTGGCTCAGATCATGAACTCCTTATGGCCAAATTCAGATTTAAGTTGAAGAAAGTGGGGAAAACCACTAGACCATTCAGGTATGACATAAATCAAATCCCTTATGATCATACAGTGGAAGTGAGA
>NW_011494756.1:409248-409747 GCF_000754665.1 Bison bison bison | reverse complement strand
TGCAGCCATGAAATTAAAAGACGCTTGCTCCTTCGAAGAAAAGCTATGACCAACCTAGACAGCGTATTAAAAAGCAGATATATTGATCTATATTTCTGTCTTTGTGCCAGTACCATACTGTCTTGATGACTGTAGCTTTGTAGTATAGTCCGAAGTCAGGCAGGCTGATTCCTCCAGTTCCATTCTTCTTTCTCAAGATTGCTTTGGCTACTCGAGGTTTTTTTTTTTTTTTTGTATTTCCATACAAATTGTGAAATTGTTTTAGTTCTGTGAAAAATACCATTGGTAGCTTTATAGGGATTGCATTGAATTTATAGATAGCTTTGGGTAGTATACTCATTTTCACTATATTGATTCTTCTGATCCAGAACATGGTATATTTCCCTAGATCAATGGAACAAAAGCCCAGAGATAAGTCCATGCACCTATGGACATCTTATCTTAGACAAAGGAGGCAAGAATATACAATCTCTTTAACAAGTGGTGCTGGGAAAACTGA
>NW_011494756.1:408666-409148 GCF_000754665.1 Bison bison bison | reverse complement strand
TTCCAATCCCAAAGAAAGGCGATGCCAAAGAATGCTCAAACTACTGCACAACTGCACTCATCTCACACGCTAGTAAAGTAATGCTCAAAATTCTCCAAGCCAGGCTTCAGCAATACGTGAACCGTAAACTTCCAAATGTTCAAGTTGGTTTTAGAAAAGGCAGAGAAACCAGAGATCAAGTTGGCAACATCCACTGGATCATCAAAAAAGCAAGAGAGTTCCAGAAAAACATCTATTTCTGCTTTATTGACTATGCCAAAGCCTTTGACTGTGTGGATCACAAGAAACTGTGGAAAATTCTGAAAGAGACGGGAATACCAGACCACCTGACCTGCCTCTTGAGAAACCTATATCCAGGTCAGGAAGCAACAGTTAGAACTGGACATGGTACAACAGACTGGTTCCAAATAGGAAAAGGAGTACGTCAAGGCTGTATATTTCCACTCTGCTTATTTAACTTCTATACAGAGTACATCATGAGA
>NW_011494756.1:403360-408566 GCF_000754665.1 Bison bison bison | reverse complement strand
CCATGCACCTATGGACATCTTATCTTTGACAGAGGAGGCAAGAATATACAATCTCTTTAACAAGTGGTGCTGGGAAAACTGATCAACCACTTTAAAAAAAATGAAACTAGAACACTTTCTAACACCACACACAAAAATAAACTCAAAATGGATTAAAGATCTAAATGTAAGACCATAAACTATAAAACTCCTAGAGGAAAACATAGGCAAAACAGTCTCTGAAAAATCACAGCAGGATCCTCTACAATCCACCTCCCAGAGTAATGGAAATAAAAGCAAAAATAAACAAATGGGACCTAATTAAACTTAAAAGCTTTTGCACAATGAAGGAAACTATAAACAAGGTGAAAAGACAGCTTTTAGAATGTGTGAAAATAATAGCAAATGAAGTAACTGACAAAGAATTAATCTCAAAAATATACAAGCAGCTCATGCAGCTCAATTCCAGAAAAATAAATGACCCAATCAAAAAATGGGCCAAGAACTAAACAGACATTTCTCTAAAGAAGACATACAGATGGCCAACAAACACATGAAAAGATGCTCAACATCACTCATTATCAGAGAAATGCAAATCAAAACCACAACAAGGTACCATCTCATGCCAGTCAGAATGGCTGCTATCAAAAAGTCTACAAACAATAAATGCATGAGAGGGTGCAGAGAAAAGGGAATCCTCTTACACTGTTGGTGGGAATGCAAACTAGTACAGCCACTATGGAGAACAGTGTGGAGATTCCTTAAAAACCTGAAATAAAACTGCCATATGACCCAGCAATCCCACTGCTGGGCATACACACCGAGGAAACCAGAATTGAAAGAGATACGTGTACCCCAGTGTTCATCGCAGCACTTTACAATAGCTAGGACATGGAAGCAACCTAGATGTCCATCAGCAGACGAATGGATAAGAAAGCTGTGGTACATATACACAATGGAGTATTACTCAGCTATTAAAAAGAACACATTTGACTCAGTTCTAATGAGGTGGATGAAACTGGAGCCTGTTATACAGAGTGAAGTAAGCCAGAAAGAAAAACATCAATAAAGTATATTAATGCATATATATGGAATTTAGAAAGATAGTGACTATGACCCTCTATATGAGACAGCAAAAGAGACACAGATGTAAAGAACAGACTTTCAGACTCTGTGGGAGAAGGTGAGAGTGGGATGATTTGAGAGAATAGCATTGAAACATGTATATTACCACATATGAAATAGATGACCAGTCTGGATTCGATGCATGAGACAAGGCACTCAGGGCTGGTGCACTGGGATGACCCAGAGGGATGGGATAGGGAGGGAGGTGGGAGGGGGGTTGAGGATGGGGAACACATGTACACCCATGGTTGATTCATGTTGGTGTATGGTGAAAGCCACTACAATATGGTAAAGTAATTAGCCTCCAATTAAAACAAGTTAATTAATTTTTTAAAAAAGCAGAGACATTACTTTGCTAACAAAGGTCCATCTAGTCAAAGCTATGGTTTTTCCAGTAGTCATGTATGGATGTGAGAGTTGGACTGTGAAGAAAGTTGAGCACCAAAGAATTGATGCTTTTGAACTGTGTTGTTGGAGAAGTCTCTTGAGAGTCCCTTGGACTGCAAGATCAAACCAGTCCATCCTAAAGGAAATCAGTCCTGAATATTCATTGGAAGGACTGAAGCTGAAGCTGAAGCTCCAACACTTTGGCCACCTGATGTGATGAACTGACTCACTGGAAAAGACCCTGATGCTGGGAAAGACTGAAGGCGGGAGGAGAAGGGGATGACAGAGGATGAGATGGTTGGATGGCATCACCGACTCAATGGACATGAGTTTGAGTAAGCTCCAAGAGTTGGTGATGGACAGGGAAGCCTGGCCTGCTGCAGTCCATGGGGTCACAAAGAGTCAGACACGACTGAGTGATTGAACTGAACTGATGTGAAATCTATACATACCACTTCATAGACCAGGTTTGTAAAATAAGTTCATTTTTCTGCTAATAATAAAGTCTATGACTCTAAGGTTACACTTATTGTTGAGAGACTCTTTCTCCCTGCTGTGCAATTGCTTCTTTCTGTGATTCCAGGTTATTGGGAGAATTAAATAAGTTATTACAAGAAAAGTGTTTACACTAGTGTCCAGCTCAATTCTAACAGAATAGCACTCACTCAATAAATATTCTTTATTATTATTCCCACCATCAATATCATTCCCAGTATTTCAGTTTGGCCAGTGGAGCTTCCCAGGTGGTGCTAATGGTAAAAAGACTGCTTGCCAATGCAGGAGATGTAAGAGATGCAGGTTCAGTCCCTTGGTGGGGAAGATCCCCTGGAGCAGGAAATGACAACCCACTCCAGTATTCTTGCCTGGAGAATTCCATGGACAGAGGAACCTTGTGGGATACAGTCCATGGGGTCACAAAGAGTTGGACACAACTGAAGCAACTTAGCACACATTGGAGTCTGAATTTGGGAAGCCAGCTAGAGGCAAAGGATGTCACGGACGCAACGGTTGTTGACACTGCTCACAAATGTACAGGTCCCTGGTCTTCCTGGCACCAGCTAGAAGTGGACTCACTCAGCTGCCTATGGTTGGGTAAGGCCACGTGACTAGTTCTGGCCACTGGGTTGTGAATGGAAGCAACACATGTTCACCTTCACAATGGAGTTTTAATTGCTGATGCAGAACCTGCCAGAAGACCAGCAATGTTGCAGATGAGGGCTGCTCCTTCTGTCCCCAAACTCAGCTGAGAACAGTGATGAGATGGAACAGAATTCCTGCCAGCTTGTAATGGCTGTATAGCACGAGCAAGAAATGTCTTCACTCTTGTAGCCACTGCTGCTGCTGCTGCTGCTAAGTCGCTTCAGTCATGTCCGACTCTGTGCGACCCCAGAGACGGCAGCCCACCAGGGTCCCCTGTCCCTGGGATTCTCCAGGCAAGAGCTCTGGAGTGGGTTGCCATTTCCCTCTCCAATGCGTGAAAGTGAAAAGTGAAAGTGAAGTCGCTCAGTCGTGTCTGACGCTTAGCGACCCCATGGACTGCAGCCCACCAGGATCCTCCGTCCATGGGATTTTCCAGGCAAGAGTACTGGAGTGGGGTGCCATTGCCTTCTCCACTTTAGCCACTAGAGTTTGGGTTTGTTTGTTTTTGTGACTCACTCTAGCCCAACACCGGAACTCGATTAACTCAACACGAGCTATTGCATGGCAAGTGCATCTTCAAAGGAGGCTGTGGCTTATTGAAAATTCAAAAAGGTTTTTTGCCAGTGGCTCTTTCTGCCACAGCATTTCTCAGGGCCAGGACATGGGGGGAAGTATTTCTGGGAAAATATGGGAGAAGGGAAAGTAAAGTTCCTCCTTCCAGCATTTTGCTCAACTATGAGCTCCCAATGTTGTGGTCATTCCTTGCTAACATTAACTCGGTGATAAGTTGGTTCAGCCCCAGACACATGCTTCATCCACAGTTTGACAAATGCCCTGTCCCCAACCAAGTCACCTCTCCATCACTGTGATATTTTGGTATCCTTTTTCACCAACTGGTTTCAGTCAGTACCATCTAAATCATCAGAAATTTTCAAACATGTTAAACATCAAAAAGGAAAGTAAAAGGGAATTTCCAGCCCTTTCAAAAGCCCTTAGCTCCTTATGCAAATATGCTCAAACCTACTGTCTAATCTTTAAACTCTCTATACTGGAAGAATGGATGTCTTTGTCACACCCCAAATGTCTCCCAATTCCCACATATCAGACATCTGGTTTTTTCTCCTGGCTTTCCATAGCATCATAGCGCTGGGCAGAAAACTTTATTGACCATTTCTCAGGATCTCTGCAGTTTTCTGTTTTTAGGGCATACATACATGGTGATTGATGACATAGCATGGCACAAACACAGAGGATACAATTGGAATCATTCCTGACCCCTCCCTTTCCTTCCCGTATACCCAGCCAAGTGATGCTGAGATATCTTTCATCCTGCTTCCTAGGAAAGGATGATGTTGGGGCGGGGGCAGCTGGGCACAGGAAGTGCATGGACCTGCTGTGGGGTGACTGTGATCGGCTGGCTTGTCACCGAGCACATGTGAAACACCCTTGGGTACTCTCTGGTGTAACTGGATGAGACATGGACAGGATGAGCAGGAGGGAGCAGGAGCCAGGGCAATTTTAATAATTACTGTGCATCTATACCCACAAGGGCTATACACCTGGGACACCTCGTTTCTTACACGCCATCACCTCTCACTCCTCTCCAATGCAACCCTCCCCTGTGCCAATAAGTCTGGTCACTAATCTTGAGAATACTGGATTCATTTGTACTCCTTTGCTCATATGGCATTCAACCATCTATATAGCTCTTCCCTCGTCCTCTGTTTATTTGACCTAACCTAAGCAATCCTTCAAGGCCCTCTTCTGTTTCTTAACTCTTTAAACTAAGCTCTGCCTACATGGTCTCTCTCTGCCACATTGTATTATCATCCATTTATGCACTTAATTGCATGCCATCTCATCATTATTTTAATAGTTTCCAAGTGTCTGGTTTGCCTAACTTAACTACATTTCCTTTGAGTTTAGGGGTAATGAATGTCCTCCATTTTTCTACAAGACGCCTGTGCTTCCATATATAGTAGTAGTCTAATATTTATTGTATATGTGGATAAAGAAATAGCACACACATATGGTATATGTGTGTGTGTGCTTAGTTGCTGAGTCATGTCCGACTCTTTGCAGCCTCCTCTTTCCATGGGATTTCCCCTGCAAGAATATTGGGGTGTGTTGCCATTCCTTTCTCCAGGGGATCTTCCTGACCCAGGGATCGAACCCACGTCTCCTGTGTCTCCTGCATTGGCAGGCAGATTCTTTAGCACTGAGCCACCTGGGAAGTCCTATGGTATTTGTATACTTCCTTTATATGGTTCTGCCAAAATGTCATCACTTAATCTCTTACCATAACTTTGTTTTTGTAGTAGTGGAGACAGATTTTCTCTGATGTAGCACACCCTCATTGGGAAGATGTACATCGTGGGAAAAACTGCAAATTCTCTGGCTGCATCATTTGGGATAAACCAAGATGGTGACTGCAGCCATGAAATCAAAAGACGCTTACTCCTTGGAAGGAAAGTTATGACCAACCTAGATAGCATATTCAAAAGCAGAGACATTACTTTGCCAACAAAGGCCCATCTAGTCAAGGCTATGGTTTTTCCAGTGGTCATGTATGGAT
>NW_011494756.1:402921-403260 GCF_000754665.1 Bison bison bison | reverse complement strand
TCACCGACTGGATGGACATGAGTCTGGGTGAACTCCAGGAACTGGTGATGGACAGGGAGGTCTGGAGTGCTGCGATTCATGGGGTTGCAAAGAGTCGGACACGACTGAGCGACTGAACTGAACTGAAGATCTACTATCCAACCCACACCTGAAAAGGGGGACAATAAAAACAATAGGAGTAATAAAAATGATGTGGGGGCACTGTTTGCTTCCTCAAGATCCACATGCAGTATGTTTGCTTGTTCTCTCTAGCTCCCCTCAAAGCAGGTGGATAATGGGCTAAGCCAAATGAATGAAAATAATCCCGTCTCCAGCTACAGTTGTTGGTTCAGATGTGGG
>NW_011494756.1:400549-402821 GCF_000754665.1 Bison bison bison | reverse complement strand
TTCCAGTGGTCATGTATGGATGTGAGAGTTGGACTATGAAGAAAGCTGAGTGCTGAAGAATTGATGCTTTTGAACTGTGGTGTTGGAGAAGACTCCTGAGAGTCCCTTGGACTGCAAGGAGATCCAACCAGTCCTTTCTAAAGAAGATCAGCCCTAGGTGTTCTTTGGAAAGAATGACGTTAAAGCTGAAACTCCAGTACTTTGGCCACCTCATGCAAAGAGTTGACTCATTGGAAAAGACTCTGATGCTGGGAGGGATTGGAGGCAGGAGGAAAAGGGGACAACAGAGGATGAGATGGCTGGATGGTATCACCGACTGGATGGACATGAGTCTGGGTCAACTCCAGGAGTTGGTGATGGACAGGGAGTCTGGAGTGCTGCGATTCAGTGGGGTTCAAAGGTCGGACACGACTGAGCGACTGAACTGAACTGAAGATCTACTATCCAACCCACACCTGAAAAGGGGGACAATAAAAACAATAGGAGTAATAAAAATGATGTGGGGGCACTGTTTGCTTCCTCAAGATCCACATGCAGTATGTTTGCTTGTTCTCTCTAGCTCCCCTCAAAGCAGGTGGATAATGGGCTAAGCCAAATGAATGAAAATAATCCCGTCTCCAGCTACAGTTGTTGGTTCAGATGTGGGTGCTTGTCCCAACTCAGGTCAATGAGTAAGGGAAAGGTGTTTGCTTGCTGACTCTGAAAAAGATGCATTTTCACTAAGTGAGACCTTCCCAAAGCTTTAGATGAAACTGACATCATGGAAAGCATGGTGGACAGATGGAAAGAAACTAGTTACTGGTGATATTGTTTAGCTGCTGCATCAAACTGTCCCTGAAGTCCATCCTGTCCTGGACTTGAGTAAAACGAGCTACCTGTTCAAGGTCAACTCAATCCACTTAGAGCTGGATTTTCTGTTACTTACAACCCAATATAACCTATAAAGACAATAATAGTTCATCACAAACTCAGAGAGTAATTGGGAGTGTAGAGGTTAATCACAGATGCAAAACTGCTGCATTGGTTTTTACCATGCAAATATTTGTTGCTGACAGTTGCTGTGTTAAGATTTCTTCCCTTAAGACATACAACATGGAGAGGATCTTAAAGGTGTAGCAGTCTTGTGGGGGAGGGGGATTATCTTGGGCATTAAATTTTTCCTCAACAGAGATTCCGGAAAGCTTGAAACATTAAAACACAAGCTGATCGGGATTAAAAGTGCAGCAGATACTGCATATGACAAATTTCTAGAAGGAAATGATTTATATAGAACCTGGTGCATAGCACAAAGTAAGTGCTAAATAACTTTTCAATTTTAATTTTTAAAAATAAATTAATCACACAAGGTACAACGTCGAAGTTACCAAAGTTAGTGTTAAGTCGGTCTCTCTTCTTCCCGGGACCCCTCAATCATACCTTCCTTTTCATTTCTTTTGTATATTTCCAGAGCTCTTTATAGGCTCCAGTAGCATCCCATACACAGTGCTGTGCTCCATGTTTTTAGATTCCATAACGTAACCTGGAGGTCTCTCCGTATCAGCGTCTATAGAGCTGTCCATTTCTTTTTAAACACTGCTGCTGCTGCTGCTAAGTCGCTTCAGTCGTGTCCGACTCTGTGCGATACCACAGACGGAAGCCCATCAGGCTCCGCTGTCCCTGGGATTCTCCAGGCAAGAACACTGGAGTGGGTTGCCATTTCCTGCTCCAGTGCATGAAAGGGAAAGTGAAAGTGAAGTCGCTCAGTCGTGTCCGACTCTTCGCGACCCCATGGACTGCAGTCTACCAGGCTCCTCCGTCCCTGGGATTTGCCAGGCAAGAGTACTGGAGTGGGTTGCCATTGCCTTCTCCGTTAAACACTGCAGAGAATTCCAAACATTGCCTAAACGCAGTTTCTTTCCCTGAATGTGACTTTAGAGCGTTTCCCACCGTTTGCGGATGTCACACAGTGATGTCATGATTATCCTTCTAGGGAGGCATTGCACAGAACAGAGAGCGCATCTGCAGGAAGCATTCTGAGCCGTGGAATTGCTGATTCAAAGGGCTCGTGTACAGTAACTTTGTTTTCATTTCTGAATTCACAAATGCTAAATTCGATGTTCTGGGGCAGTCCCCGGGGTCACCTCAGCAGCTCTCTGAGCCGTGGGTGGTGGCCGAGGAATCCCCAGCTCGCGCTGAGCTGGGCCGCACACCCGGCCCCCTGCGCGCTCCAGGCCCGGCCCGCCACCCCGCCGCGTGTCCCGCCCGCGCGTCCCGCCCGCACGTCCAGCCCGGG
>NW_011494756.1:384063-400207 GCF_000754665.1 Bison bison bison | reverse complement strand
GAGGGGGGCGCGTGGCCGCTCCATGTCGGCCGGACTCCACCGAGCCTTCGCGGTCCCTGTTTATGAGGGAACTTCAGACATTCCGGGAAACGGACTGTGTCCAGGGAATCTTCCCAGCCCAGGGATCGAACCCAGGTCTTCCGCACTGCGGGCAGATTCTTTACCGCCTGAGCCACCAGGGAAATGGGAGAGTGACTGGTTCCTGGACGTTTGCGGGAATGCTCCTCAGGCCCCGTTTCTAATCTGCCCCCCGCCCCCCGCGCCCCACCCCGAGATACCTCACTGCGAGGATTTTAGGCACATTTCTCACCTTCCACAGGAGACTTAAGAGGTGATGGGTGCCCATGGGGCTGGCTGTGTATGAGGCAGCTCTGAATCAACTGAAACCTGGGTTTTGTGTATTAGGAAAAACTATTTCTTGTCTCCACCCTTTCTGATTTTAAACCTTTTGCACGAAGACGGGCTCCGCCTAAGTGGGTTGCAAACCAGTGGAAGAGACCAAAGAAGTCAGTGGGCCACACCGCAGTGGGCTGTAAATCCTTCGATAGAGGTGTGCCCAGGTGTTACATAAGCACAAAGGAGGAGGGGCCCCCAAGCGCAGGGGTGGGTACCCTGAGTCTTGACGGCTAAGTGGGAGTTAGCTGGCAGAAGAGTAAGGCAGAGAGGGTGGGTAAGTGTTCCAAACAAAAGGAGCTACTAATAGTTACATAATGTTTCCCTCACAGATTTCTTCACTGTAATTGTTTTAGCCATGCATGTAGTTGGAATGTATGTACTTTCCATTTATGTTATTCTAAACCAGTCTTTAATGAACATCATTATGCACAATGCTTTCCCCATTTCACTTTTAAATAAGTCCCAGGAAGAGGATGGGTACATAGAAGTCACAAATATTTTGTAACTTTTGTAAAGCACTGTCAAATTGTTTTCCAAAAAGAGTTATTTTAAACTTGTATCAAGGTAGCATTTAAATATTTAGCATTGAGGCTAGTAAGTCACCCTTTAATTATTTCAAATCAACATAGTCTGATGAGATTAATGTTTTATTTACCAAAATGCCATAAATCATAATATATGCATTTCTAGTTTTCATGACGCATGATAAAATTCTGATTGAATTCAAGTCTTAAAAATGGAAAATACCAGATCAGTGCATTTCATCCTTACAGGGAACCAGGTAGTGTGTGTGTGTGTGTGTGTGTGTGTGTGTGTGTGTTGGGAGCGGGGGTTGAGAGTTGAGGGACAGAGAATAGGAGTGAGAAACTAAAGCAGCACTAATGTCCAATACTTGTCTCTGATTTCTTGCTGTGAATCAAGAGGAACAGAGAAGTTAGCGCCACACAAGTCAGAACAAGCAAGGAAAGTTCCACACCTTGCAGCAAATGTCAGAACAGCAGCAGAATCAAAGGGGTCCAGAGTTTGACCCAAAAGGCCACCATAACTTAGAGGAAGCCTGATCACGTGTTGGGAAGGAAATTCCAGAAACCTGCATGCTTCCCAGCTAAGTCTCTGTTGGCATCTGTACCTACAAGAAGAAAACAGTACTGTGACACTCAAAAGGACATTTAGGGGGAAAAGTAATTTAGGTAATAGGGACTATGAAAGCAGAACATACCTTCCTTTTTGCCTATATTAAGCTTGATGGTTAAGGAAAGCAGAAGCATGGTACAGTTTTGATTTTGCAGACACAAAGCTATAGTTCACATTGTATTTTTCCCTAATATCTATTCTGCCCATTGGGTAATGACCATACACTTTGGGGGAAGGGACTTACCTCCCAGCAGCCTCTGGGGCTGGCATTGATTGAATTAACAAATCAGAGTAGTCCCATTGCATTTTTATGAAAATTAAAAGAGTTAATTCAGCAAAAGCACTTAGAAGGGTGACTGCCACATGTTAAGAGCTCAGTGAACATTTGTTGTTGATACTGTTGTTACGATTAGTGTAACAATGACTGTTCAATCAGAGAAAGCCTGAACTTGTTTTAGTGGTTATTTGATGACCTTATTTCTTCTAGGAAGGAGATAAAGATGTGTAACAACTGGTGCCATCTTTCCACCTTGAGGGGAGCCAAGCCAAGCCAAGCCAACCCCACACCTGATAAAGGGGCAGAGGAGGCCACACCCTGATCAAACAGCACTTGAAGCCTGCGCTATCTTTTGAGACAAACACATCCCATTTGTTACTTCCATCATTGAAGTTATTGTTCAGTTGCTAAGTCATGTCCCATTCTTTGCAACCCCATGGACTGCAGCACTTCAGCCTCCTCTGTCGTCCACTATCTCCTGGAGTTTGCTCAGATTCATGTCCATTGAATTGGTGATGTTATCTAACCATCTTATCCTCTGCCACCCCGCTTCGCCTTTGCCTTCAATCTTTCCCAGCATCAGGTTCTTTTCCAATGAGTCTGCCCTTTGGCCAAAGTATTGGAGCTTCAGCAGCAGTTCTTCCAGTGAATATTCAGGGTTGATTTCCTTCAGGATTGATTGGTTTGATCTCCTTGCAGTTCAAGGGACTTTTAAGAGCACCACAATTTGAGAGCATCAATTCTTCAGTGCTCAGTCTTCTTTATTGTCCAAATCTCACATCCATACGTGACTGTTGGAAAAACCGTAGCTTTGACTATGTGATGTCTCTACTTTTTAATATACTGTCTAGGTTGGTCATAGCTTTCCTTCCAAGGAGCAAGCATCTATTAATTTCATGGCTACAGTCACCATCCACAATGATTTTGGCACCCAAGAAAATAAAATCTGTCACTGCTTCCACTTTCTCCCTTCTATTTGCCGTGAAGCGATAATGGACCAGATGCCATGATCCTAGTTTTTTTTTTTAATGTTGCATTTAAACCAACTTTTTCACTCTCCTCTTTCACTGTCATCAAGAGGCTTTTTGGTTTCTCTTCACTTTTTGCCATTTAGAGAGGTATAATCTTGAACGTCTGGAAGTTCTCGGTTCATGTATTATTGAAGTCTCACTTGGAGGATTTTGAGCATGACTTTGCTAGCTTGTGAAATGGGTGCAATTGTGCAGAAGTTTGAACATTGTTTGGCACTACCTTTGTGATTGGAATGAAAACTGACCTTTTCTAGTCCTGCGGCCATTGCTGAGTTTTCCAAATTTGCTGACAAATTGAGTGCAGTGCTTTAATAGCATCATCTTTTAGGATTTGAAACAATTCAGCTGGAATTCAGACACTTCCTCTAGCTTTATTCATAGTAAGGCTTCCTAAGGCCCACTTTACTTCACACTCCAGGATGTCTGGCTCTAGGTGGGTGACCACACCATCATAGTTATCTGGGTCATTAAGACCTTACTTGTACAGTTCTGTGTATTGTTGCCACCTTTTAATCTCTTCTGCTTCTGTTAGGTCCTTACCATTTCTGTCCTTTCTTATGCCCATATCTGCATCAAAGATTCTCCTGATATCTCCACTTTTCTTGAAGAGATTTCTAGTCTTTCCCATTCTACTGTTTTTCTCTGTTTCTTCACATTGTTCATTTAAAAAGTTTTTCTTATCTCTCCTTGCTATTCTCTGGAACTCTGAATTCAGTTGGGTATATCTTTCTCTTTCTCCCTTACCTTTCATTTCTCTTCTTTTCTCAGCTATTTGTAAGGCCTTCTCAGACAAACACTTTGCCTTCTTGCATTTCTTTTTCTTTGCAATGGTTTTGATCACTGCCTCCTGTACAGTATTATGAACCTCTGCCCATAGTTCTTCAGGCATTCTGTCTACCAAACCTAATTCCTTGAATCTGTTTGTCACCTCCACTGTATAATCATAAGCAATTTTATTTAGGTCATTCCTGAATGGTCTAGTGGTTTTCTCTACTTTCTTCAATGGAAGCCTGAAGTTTGCAATAAGGAACTCATGACCTGAGCCACAGTCAGGTCCAGGTCTTCTTTTTACTGACTGTATAGAACTTCTCCATCTTTGACTGCAAAGAACATAATCAATCTAATTTCAGTATTGACCTTTGGAGTTAGGTTATCTGTTATTTGCCAACAACAACAGGTAACAAAAGTGCATGTCTTAAGAATGAGATGATACTCCCATATTTGAACATCTGCCCGTGTTTATTTCATTATACGATTCTTTTACTTTTCCCCCTAGAGCAAGAAAAAAGGGGAGGGAAGAAGAATTGTTCACAGTGGAAGCCAGCATCTCAGGGAAATATTTTGTTATTGCTTCTCAGTGTACCATCCCCAGAGAAGGCAATGGCACCGCACTCCATACTCTTGCCTGGAAAATCCCATGGATGGAGGAGCCTGGTAGGCTGCAGTCCATGGGGTCGCTAAGAGTCAGATACGACTGAGCGACTTCACTTTCACTTTTCACTTTCATGCATTGGAGAAGGAAATGGCAGCCCACTCCAGTGTTCTTGCCTGGAGAATCCCAGGGACGGGGGAGCCTGGTGGGCTGCCGTCTATGGGGTCGCACAGAGTTGGACACGACTGAAGCGACTTAGCAGTAGCAGCAGCAGTACCATCCCAGGAAGGCAGGCTCCAGCCCAAGGGTTCTGAACCAAGGATGCACACCAGAATCACCTGTGATCCTTTTTACACACATGCCCAGGACTCTGCTCCTCAATATTTTGAATCAGTGATTCTGGAGAAGGGCATGTCTGTGGAAAGAACTACAGGTATAATGCATCACACCACTAGCTCTGAACTGGTGTTTGATCCAAACCTTTCACAGTGGAAGTTCACAGTGGAAGCTCCAAACCATTCCTGGGTCCTTTTGGCCAATTATGTTAAAACACCTTGAAGCCTATGGATATAATCCAGGAAAACTGCACACATATATCTTATCTGCAGTTAAGAAGGACAATTCTTTTTTTTTCCCAAAGTTACATATTAAGAATTCTAGTTGGTTGAGTGGAGAGAAAGCATCCAAGTAACTTAAATTTTTACCTATTTTGCCATTCTAAATGCAGTTAGCTTTTCTGAAACTAGGAGTAATGTTTTGCTACAGTGCTGATGTACTCCACAAACAACAACAAAACTTTGCATGGCGTTTGCAGTAGATGCAGAGCAGTATTTGGTATCAGTGTGCTTTGTTAAATCACTGAGGTATATTTTGGAATTACAGCACTAAAATAACAACAGGCTTGATTCCGTCAACTCTCTTGGAGGGTTTTTGTAAGGAAATTGCATTTGCCTGCTGAACTGTAAATTAAACAGGTTCTTCCACTGCCTCAGCCATGCATCTCTGTGGCTGCATATGGAATTTGTTCTCACTGGACTTCAGTAAAGAGCACCCAAAGAGAAAAAAAGAGGAAACTTTACTCAACACATTGAAAAGCAAAGAATTTCCTGCTTTCCCCAGAAGTTCAGCTTTTGGAGCAGTGGAATAAGCAGATATTTTGAAGTCAAACAAAACTGTTTCAAACCCCAGCTCCTTCCAACCACAACTAGTTTACATGTATAACTACTTGTTACTTCACCTTCTGAGCTACAGTGATTTGACTCTGTGCATAGCAAGTCACACTCATGTGGCAGGGTGGTTGGCTGTGCGTATCAGAGTAAAGATGATGTATGTAAAGTGCTTGGCATGTGATGGGTACCCTCAACTGAGTCCTGGCATCATCATTATTATTTTCTTAGAAAGAAAAAAATATGCAAATAAGCAAGAATTTACTTTTTCATCAAAGTTCCCTCTTAATAAGAGGAATTCAAAGGAATGAAAATAAATTTGGAAATCTCCAACTTGCCTCTTGGTAACCACAGATGCTAACTCTACAGTGGCTACTTCTTTATAGACGTGTACAAGTACGAAGGTATATAAACACAAAATGTGTGCACATATACTAATGTATATGTGACATTCTCGAGGGAGGGAAAAGGAGCCCTTAAACTTCCTTTGATCTGCACATTAGCTGTGAATTGATAGTTCCACTTGAAATAGAGTGAAAGCTCAAACTCCATGGAGTTGAGGCACAATCTTTTTCAATACAGGGAAAGTGGATTCAAATAGAATATGTAGTATTTACAAGATCTCAGATTCTTATAGAACCTAAGATTACTAAGTACAAAGCAGATGGCTGTAAACTATACTTCAGTTGTTAAGAGGAAAAGGAAGAAGAAAATTGAGCCCTTAAAAAAATTAACCTTCTAAAAAAAAAAATTAACCTGTTAAAGTTGGGTCAAATTTTTGTATCAACTTGAGTTTCCAGGGAAGTGGAAGCAGAAAGGAAGGAAGGGTTGTGATATTAACATCAGACATTCAAAACCAAGGGGAAGTATAACTACCCCAAAGGATGCATGTGTGCATGCTCATTCACTTCAGTGGTGTCTGACCCTTTGCCACCCCATGAACAGCAGACTGCCAGGCTCATCTGTCCATGGGATTTTCCAGGCAAGAATGCTGGAGGAGGTTGTCATGCCCTTCTCTAGGGAATCTTCCTGACCCAGGGATCAAACTCAGATCTCCTGCATTGCATGCAAGATTCTTTACCCTCTGAGCCACCAGGGAAGCTCCACCCCAAAGTATAACTGCCACAAATGTTTTCATACCAAATAACACAAAAAAGTAAAACATGACTAATGTTGAAATAAACATCAATAGTTTAACTTGTATATAGAGAATACACATCCTTTTTAAGCATTGGAACATTTCTAAAAGTAACTACAAACACTTGACAAATTATCAGATATCCTAAACGATTTTGGAGTGATGTTTAGGCTTTCTGTGTTCTTTCATACTTTAAGCCAATGTTTTTATAAGAAAATAATAGGATTATTTTAATTTAAAAATAATACCTAATAATTACTGGATGCTCACTGTTTTGCGGGTATAGATGTAGCATGTGTCCTGACACTTCATTTCATCCTCACAGGAATACCAGAAGTAGGATGGTAAACACTGATGGCATCAACCTTCCTCTATGTATATTTTCTCTACTTTATCCATAATAATAGAAGTTTTAGGTAGACATGCACCACACAGCTAAAGACAAGTTTTCTCAGCCTCCCTGGCTGCTAGGTGGCCAATGGATTGGATGTGAGAAGATATGAGTATGACCTCTGTCCCACCTCCTTCTTTTGATCTTTCCCACTGCTAGAGCACAGACAGTGGACATGGTGGGAAGCCATATTCAACCAAGACTTAGAGGGCCTCCTGCAGGGCAGGAGGAGCAACATGAGAGCGAAGAACCTGGCTTCCTGATGCCAAGGAGCTCCAGACTGGCCTTGAACTGTTTGCATTCAGGCTGCTATAAGAGGGAGAAATAAACCTCTGTCTGTATTTCTGGCTGTGCTGGGTCTTTGTTGCTGTGCATGGGCTTTCTCTAGTTGCAGCAAGCAGGGGCTTCTCTTGTTGCAGAATGTAGGCTCCAGAGCACACAGGCTCCAGCAGTTGTGGCTCCCAGGCTCCAGAGCACAGTCTCAGTAACCATGCACAGGCTTAGTTGTTCAGAGGCATGTGAGATCTTCCCAGACCAGGGATCAAGCCTGTGTCCCCTTCTTTGGCAGTTCCCAACCACTGGACCACCAAGGGAGTCCATAAACCTCTATCTTATTTAAACCACTATTAAGTTGGTATCTGTTAAAGATACCAAATCAATATTGTGTTACTATCTTATACTGTGTAGATTTTCTTTTGAGAATTGTAACTTTTACATTATGTTCTATAACCACAATTATTTAAAAATTCATTTTATGCTTCATGTATTTCAGTGTTCACCAATAATCCTTATGTGCCTCAACACCATCCCTTTCATAAATATCTTAGTCTTAATCATGCCCAGTGGCCCTGGTGGTATCTTTTCATTACAAAAGGAAGAAATGAGTGATATATTCCCAGAGGTCTTCATATTTGAATGCCAATTTTTAAAAATTGAAATATAGTTGATTTACAATATGGTGTTAATTTCAGGCATACAGCATAGTGATTTAATATTTTTGCAGATTATACTTCATTACAGGTTATTAGAAGATAATGGATATAATTCTCTGTGCTACACAGTGTATCCTTGTTGCTCATATATTTAATATGTAGTAGTGAATCCCATGCTGCTAATTTATCCCTCCCCACTCCCCTTTCTCCTTTGGTAACCGCAAGTTTGTATTTTATGTCTGTGAGTCTGTTTATGTACATTCATTTGTTTTATTTTTTAGATTCTGCATATAAGTGATATTATATAGTATTTGTCTTTCTCTGACCTATTTTACTAAGCATAATATTCTCTAGTTCCATCTACATTGCTGCAAATGGTAATATTTCATTCTCGTTTGTGGCTGAGTACTATTCACATATATATACATATATAAAGGAAAGTGAAGCCGCTCAGTCGTGTCTGACTCTTTGCGACCCCATGGACTGTAGCCTACCAGGCTCCTCTGTCCATGGGACTTAACGAGGCAATAGTACTGGAGTGGATTGCCATTTCCTTCTCCAGGGGAATCTTCCCGACCCAGGGATAGAACCCAGGTCTCCCTCATTGTAGACAGACGCTTTACTGCCTGAGCCACCAGGGAAGTCCTATACATGTATATACACATATCATATTTTCTTAAATTAATCATCTGTTGATGGGAACTTGGGTTGCCTCCATGTCTTGCCTATTGTAAATAGTGCTTCAGTGAACACTGAGGTGTCTGTATCTTTTCAAATTACTGTTCTCATTTTTTTTCTGAATATAATAGTCTGGAGTGGAATTGCTGGACCACATGGTAGCTCTGTATTTAGTTGTTTAAGCTCTACACTGGTTTTCATAGTGGTTGCACCAGTTTACATTCCCACCAAGAGTGTACAAGTGTTCCCTCTACATCCTCTCCAACATATTGTTTATAGACTTTTTTATGATAGCCATTCTGACTGGTCAGGTTATTCCTCACTGCAGTTCTGATTTGCATTTCTCTAATAATTAGCGGTGTTGAGCATCTTTTCGTGTTCCTGTTAGCCATCTGTATGTCTCCTTTGGGCAAATGTCTGTTCAAGTCTCCTGCCCATTCCTCACTCCCTTTTTTAATTGAATTGTTTGTTTTTGTGCTATTGCGTTTTATGAGCTGTTTGTATATTTTGGATATTAACTGTCAGTTGCATAATTTCCAATTATTTTCTCCCATTCTGTAAATTGTCTTTCTGCTTTGTTGATGGTTTCCTTTGCTGTGCAAAGGCTTTTGAGTTTTATTAAATCCCACTTGTTTAGTTTTGCTTCTTTTGCTTTGGGAGACTAATCCAAGAGAATATACCCACAGTTTATGTCTAAAAATGTTCACCTATGTTCTCTTCCAGAATTTTATGGCTTCATGTCTCCCATTCAGGTCTTTAAGCCATTTGGAGTTTATTTATTTATTGTGGTATGAGGGAATGTTCTAATCTCATGCTTTGACATGTGGTTGTCTAGCTTTCCCAGCACTTGTTTTTTTTCTCTATCATGTATTTTTGCCTCCTTTGTTGTGGATGAATTGATCATTGGTGGGTGGGTTTATTTCTAGGCTCTCTGTTCTGTTCCATCGTTTTGTCATGCCTATTTTCTGCCAGGATGACACTCTTTTGATTATTGTAGCTTTGTGGTATAGTCTGAACTCTGGGAAGATTATACCTCTAGCTTTGTTCTTTTCTCTCAGGATTGCTGTGGCAATTCAGGGTCTTTTGTGGTTCCATATAAATTTTAGAATTATTTGTTTTAGTTCTATGAAAAATGTCCTGGGTATTTTGATAGGGATTGCATTAAATCTGTAGACTGCTTTGGGTAGGATAGCCATTCTAATAATATTGATTCTTCTAATCCAAGAACCTGAGATATATTTCCATTTCTTTGAATCATCTTCAGTTTCCTTCATCAGTGTTTTATAGTTTTCAGCATATGTCTTTTACTTCCTTGGTTAAATTTGTTCCTCAGTATTTTAAATTTTCTGATGCAATTTTAAATGGGATTTTTTTTTTTTACTCTCTCTATTTCTTTATTAGTGTGCAGAAAATAACAGATTTTTGCATATTAACCCTGTATCCTATAACCTTGCTGAATTCTGTTATTAGTTCTAATAGTTTTGGGGTGGAGAATGACAATTTGTTTATTTTAGAATCCTTTCTTTTTGGCTGTATTGTCTGGCATGTGGGATCTTAGTTCCATGACTGTGTCGCCTGCATTGGGAGCACAGAGTCTTAACCATTGGCTGCCAGGGAAGTCCCGTGTTTTAGAATTCTTGAGTCATTTTCCTTCCCTCTTCGGTCTCTGGGGATTGCTTTTTGTTGTTGTTATTTTTGTAACCTTCTGGGCTGAAGGTTGCTTTGAGATCAGCCTGATCATTTCTTCTTTTGGAATAACCTGATTTCTGCTGGGGCACTTTTGGATTGTAAACTTTAGACTAACAACTTCACAAAGATTATGTAATAGCAGTAGTCAATATTAATCATTTAAAAAATACTATAGACCCTTTATGGTGTAGTTCTTTGGTTTCCATCTTTCCATTTTCTTGTTATATTAACTTTTCTTTTTATTCTTTTATCTTCAGATATGCCAACTGTCTAAACTCATTCATCCATTCAACAAGTATTAAATAAATGTTGGTCACCATATTTAATGTTACTATGTGCCAGGCATTGTTCTAGATGCCAACAGTAGAGTAATGTACAGGACAAAGTTTCCACTCCATGGAGCATAACTTTTAGTAGAAGGAAGCAGAAAATAATTAAACAGAAAACTAAGCAAGAGCCTTTCAGATGGAGATACGTTTTAGGAAGAAAAACCAGGATGACCTAACAGCATGACTAACAGCATGACTACCAGGAAGCAGTGGATTAAGGACGACTTCAGTGCTTGAGCTGAACCCTGAATGACCTAAAGAAGCCATTCATCCACGATCCTCCGTTCCGCTTTCTTTGTCTCACGAAAGCCCAGTAGAGGATTTCTGAAAGTGGATTCCAAAATATATCTCAAATCATATCACTTCTCACCACCTCAGCTTCTACCACTCTAGACCAAGCCATCTCTCTTTCTCCACTGGTCTCTCTGCTTCCACTATTATGCATACTCTCTTGAAACTGCTTTCCTTTACCATCCATGCAACTCCTGAAGAATCGGTCAGATTGGGTCACAACCTTGCACAAATCCCTACAGTGACTTTCTATGACAGAGTTATTTTCAACCAGAGAGCATTTATTTCTTCTCCTTTTGCTAATAGAATTACCTAATTTTAGCTAGGAGGCTTCCCTAGTGGCTCAGTGGTAAAGAATCCACCTGCGAATGCAGGAGACAAGAGTTCAATCCCTGGGTTGGGAAGATCCCCTGAAGAAGGAAGTGGCAATGCAGTCCCGTATTCTTGCCTGGGAAATTCCATGGACAGAGGAGTCTGGTGGGGCTTCAGTCCATGGGTTCACAAAAGAGTCAGACACAACTTAGTGACTAAACAACAATTTTAGCTAGGCACATTACCCAGCTTCCTTTGCAGCCAGTTTTGGTTATGACCAAATTCTGGTCAACAGGATGTGAACAGAATTGATGTGAACAATTCTAAATTGTGCCCTTAAGAAGAAAAGAGCTGTCAGGACTTTCCTAGTGGTCCAGTGGTTAAGAATCCATCTGCCGATGCAGGAAACATGGGTTCAATCCCTGTTTCAGGAAGACCCCATATGCTGCGGGACAACTAAGCCTGTATGCCACAGCTTCTGGGTCCGAGCTTGGGTCCTAGATCTCGTGAGCCTCAAATACTGAAGCCTGTGGGGCCTAGAGTCTATGCCTGCTCAGCAACCAGAGAAGGCACCGCAATGAGAAGCCAGTGAAACACAACTAAAGAGTAGCCCTCGCTCACCAAAACTAGAGAAAGCCCTCACACAGCGAAGACCCAATGCGGCCAAAAATAAAGGGATAAATATTTAAAAAGAAGATGAAAATAGCTGTCCTTTCCTTCTCCTTTCCCCTGGGTCTCATGGGGACCATGTGGTGGTGACCTGCCTTCCACTGTAGATGGTGCAAACTATGGGAGATGGTAGGAGAACGAGAGCATGTGGTTCCTGCCACTGTGGAGGCCCTGGGGTTGCTTACTTTCAGACTGAAGAGGGAGAGAGAAATAAACTTCTGTGTTACTACTTAGGGCTGTGAGCAGAAATGATGTGTGGTACTTCTGGGTCATGTCTTAAAAGAATAGATCACCTTGCCTTTGCCTGACTTTGCTGTCTAGGGTACAAACACAGTGACAGCAGAGGGAGCAGTCATCTGGGGTTCAGAAGTGGAAGTGGTGTCCTGAGGATGACACAGCCACTGCCTGCCCCTAGGCTGGTATGTGAGAGAGAAATACCTTCTTACCCATTGGAAACTCTGTACCGTTGGGGGCCTCTTTGTTACAGCATCGTAGATCCTACCTAGCTGATACATTTCCTTTTGCACTTAAATTGGAAGTCCTTGATAAGAAGACAGTGTGTCTACTTCATAGGGAGGCCAACACCTAGCACAGTGTTCAGAACAAAGGATGTACTAAAAATAGCAGAGCCAAGCTGGAATCAAGATTGTCGGGAGAAATATCAATAACCTCAGATATGCAGATGACACCACCCTTATGGCAGAAAGTGAAGAGGAACTCAAAAGCCTCTTGATGAAAGTGAAAGTAGAGAGTGAAAAAGTTGGCTTAAAGCTCAACATTCAGAAAACAAAGATCATGGCATCCGGTCCCACCACTTCATGGGAAATAGATGGGGAAACAATGGAAACAGTGTCAGACTTTATTTTTCTAGGCTCCAAAATCACTACAGATGGTGACTGCAGCCATGAAATTAAAACACGCTTACTCCTTGGAAGGAAAGTTATGACCAACCTAGATAGCATATTCAAAAGCAGAGACATTACTTTGCCAACAAAGGTCCATCTAGTCAAGGCTATGGTTTTTCCTGTGGTCATGTATGGATGTGACAGTTGACCTGTGAAGAAGGCTGAGCACTGAAGAATTGATGCTTTTGAACTGTGGTGTTGGAGAAGACTCTTGAGAGTCCCTTGGACTGCAAGGAGATCCAACCAGTCCATTCTGAAGGAGATCAGCCCTGGGATTTCTTTGGAAAGAATGATGCTGAAGCTGAAACTCCAGTTCTTTGGCCACCTCAGGAGAAGAGTTGACTCATTGGAAACGACTCTGATGCTGGGAGGGATTGGGGGCAGGAGGAGAAGGGGCCGACAGAGGATGAAATGGCTGGATGGCATCACTGATTCGATGGACGTGAGTCTGAGTGAACTCCGGGAGTTGGTGATGGACAGGGAGGCCTGGCGTGCTGCGATTCGTGGGGTAGCAAAGAGTCGGACACGACTGAGAGACTGAACTGAACTGAACTGAATTGTCCCTCCCCCCACTTTGCTCAGCACATCATTTTGATGCCTGGAAACCCTAAGGTAATGTGACTATGTTTTAATGGGAAACTAAATACTGGTAATTAGAAAATGTTGTTCGTAAGAGGATCACATCACTGCATATGTTTGCCAGGAAATGTCTTGCTATATTTTTGACATTAAAAAGGTTCCAATTTTTGGGAAAGTGAGGCACTGTTGATTTCATGCCTTGTAACTGTCACAGATAGCTCTTTATCCAATCTAAGCCTTAGTTTTCTCACACTTCTTAGAGCGCCTGCAGGAATGAATTCATTAGACATTCAGTGACAGAAGCTTGATGTGCTAGCCCCGTGTGGTGGTACCAGTCCTTTTCTCACACAGTTAAGGCCTGTGAATGTCAGCCCACTGCCAGGGCACTAATTAAATTGGGCAACAATCAAAGCTCTGACTAGAAAATCCACGGAATAGTGAAGAGAGGCCTCATCTCGCTCAGCCTCCTCCAGCGGCTGCCACTACAGGGAGAAAAAGACAGCCAATGGGATTTCTACCAAATACCAAGGTTATCAGTGCTTTACACACATTGTTTCCTTCATACCTTACGAGGCCCCCTTCAAATCATCATTATGATCCCCACTTTATTTTTTTAATTTTTTAAAAAATTATTTTATTTTTTTGGCTGCACTGGGTCTTTGCTGCTGCTGGTGAGTTCTCCCTAGTTGTGGTGAGTGGGGGCTACTCTCTGTTACAGCGGTGCATGGGCTTCTCACTGCAGTGACTTCTCTTTTGCAGAGCACAGGCTCTGGGTGACTGGGCTTCGGTAGTTGCAGCATGTGGGCTCAGTAGTTGTGGTGCTCAGGCTTAGTGGCTCTGTGGCATGTGGAATCCTACTGGACCAGGGATCAAACCCGTGTCCTCTGCATTGGCAGGCAGCTTCCCACGCACTGTGCCACCAGGGAAGTCTGATCCCTATTTTACCGATGAGAAAACCGAGGCTTAGGAGACTTGGCTATTTGATCACAAATGCTGAGCAAGGAAGTTATGAAGCCAGATTCTCTTGTGTTTGTTAAAAACTCATGCTCCCTCTGCCCGCAGACCTTGCCCCCATCCCAGGCTTCTGACAATGTGATGAGAGATGCCAGGGAAAGGCGTTCTCAGGCCTGGGGCACTCTGAGCTCAGTGTCCTCATCTGAAAACAGGGGTGCTGGGGTTAAGCTAGATGAACTCGGACTCTTGTGGGAAGAAACCTGCGAAACCTGCTACTGGTGTAGGAATGACACAAAGTGCTTTCCAGTCCACACATTAGAACGAGGTCCACAAGCCGTTCCTTGTAGCCACCATAGCCCTGGGCTACAGCTTCCCACAAGCCCCAAGAAAGCCAAGGATCTACGGCTTTGTTTACTAAATGTATATTGAGTGCCTTCTAGGAGCCTGACCTTGTGCCTGGGTCACACTGGTCAACAAGACATGTGTGATTCCTGGCCTCACAGAGCTTATACTTTAGCAGGGGGAGCAAGCCAGAAACAAAGAAACAAAGAATTACACATTTAAAAGGTATTTATAAAGAAGCAAATAAGGCTTTGAGAAAAAAAAAGAGTAACTAGACTTTAGAGAGGGTGGGGGTGAGGGGCAGACCTAGAAGGTTAGCCTTTGACTGACTGGTCCAGGCAGAGCTCCAGGCAGAGGGAGCAGCGTGTGTAAAGGCTGAAAGCTGGGAAGAACGAACCAGGCTCAAGGACCTGAGGCTTGAGTAAGTGAAGCTAGAAATAGAACCAGGCTCCAGATATGCAAGGCCGAGACTGAGAGCTATAGTAAGGAGCTTAGATTTTAGCTGAAGTGCAACAGAAAAGCATGAGAAGGATTTTAAACAGGGAGGAAAAGTGATCCAATACCCTCACCTTTTAAAATCCTCATCCCTTTGGGGGATAAATTTATTGAAGTATAACTTAAGTTCAGAAAAGTCCACATATTGAAAGTGTTCAGCTCAATACATTTTAACAATGTGAAGATCTCTATTTAAACAGCACCCAGATCAAGGAACAGAACATTACTGCAAGTCCAGAACCTCCCCTGAAGTCCCATCCCATTCATGTATCCACCCCTGACTCATGCAGAAGATGGCTCCTGGCAGCTTGCGAGTGATGAGGATCAAATTTTCAGGAGTCTATGAAATGGTTGTTAAACACAGGAACTCTCAAAAATTTATATAAATTTCTAATTAGATACATTGTATTAAAAGAAAAGGTTAGAAATTTTAGAAATTAATGTATAGTAACAGAAAGCAGATCAGTGTGACCTGGAGATGGAGGTGGGGGGCACCAGGAAATTTGGAGGTTGGTGGATGTGTTCATTATCTTGATCATGGTGAAAGTTTTCTGTGTGTATACCGAAATCAAAACTTGGTGTGTACAGTAAATCATCTGTAGTTTACTGTATGTCAATTATACTTCAACAGAACTGTTAAAAAGAAAGGCACCTAGAATGTAGCTTGCTAAATATTTGTTGAGAAGCTGGGTAAATTCAGACAAACTAGGAGGGTTCAAGAAAGAATGACACTAATGGAGAAAGTAGCATCTACATATATACACTACCATGTGCAAAATAGATAGCTGGTGAGCTGGTATCAAGATTGCTGGGAGAAATATCAATAACCTCAGATATGCAGATGACACCACCCGTATGGCAGAAAGCAAAGAAGAACTAAAGAGCCTCTTGATGAAAGTGAAAGAGGAGAGTGAAAAGGTTGGTTTAAAGCTCAACATTCAGAAAACTAAGATCATGGCTTTTGGTCCCATCACTTCATGGGAAATAGATGGGGAAATAGTGGAAACAGTGTCAGACTTTATTTTTTGGGGCTCCAAAATCACTGCAGATGGTGACAGCAGCCA
>NW_011494756.1:383384-383963 GCF_000754665.1 Bison bison bison | reverse complement strand
TACTTTGGTCCCAGGTTTGGAGCCCAATGCCCGGAACGCGGGAGAGAAGCGGCTGGCTGCCGGCGGGTGCTTGCAAGCCTGTCCTGGGAAGGACCGAGTGAGCTTCCACACCGGCGGAGCTCCAGCTCTGCGCCCAGGCGCGATAGCACAGAGCCCCGGCCGAGAGCCTGCTCTGGGCTTGGCGAGCCTCCCCAAGCCCTGCCCAGCTTCTAGCGTTCGCGCCCGGGAAGGAGCAGGCTGCGGGAGTGTGGGAGACGTGACTGGTGCCTAACTGGTGCCTCAGCTCAGCTCTCGCCTTCCCTTCGGACCTAGGAGCCAGGCCTCCTTGCAGAGGGCTTAGGGGCTGGGGGTGTGCACACTGCCAAAGCCTCCCGCAGGGAGAGCTCTTTCCGAGGGAAAGGAAGCGCCCCAGGCTGCATTCCCAAGCTGGTGCTTCCCCGCCCAGAATAAGCCGCCGCACGGAGGGAATCAGGGTCCAGGTGCCCCTGGCTTGGGGAGGCAGCTCCACAGCCAGAGTGTTGCTCCGTTTGTGCCCAGAAAGCGCCTGCCAGACCGGGCCTTCCCTGGAGCTGTCCTGCC
>NW_011494756.1:367615-383284 GCF_000754665.1 Bison bison bison | reverse complement strand
AGGATGAGATGGCTGGATGGCATCACTGACTCGATGGATGTGAGTCTGAGTGAACTCCGGGAGTTGGTGATGGACAGGGAGGCCTGGCGTGCTGCGATTCATGGGGTCGCAAAGCATCAGACACGACTGAGCAACTGAACTGAACTGAGCTGAGCTGGTGTTGCTGTGTAACACAGGGAGCCCAGCCTGGCGCTCTGTGATGACCTGGAGGGGTGGGGGAGGGGAGGGAGGCTCAGGAGGGAGGTGATGTATGTGTAATTATGGCTGATTCGTATTGCTGTATGGCAGAAACCAATACAACATCGTAAAGCAATTTTCCTCCAATTAAAAAATAAATTAAAAACAAGGAAAAACAAGAATGGTGCAAATTGAGAGGGTAGTTGGACATCTGAAGTCATTTCAATCATGCCTTCTTAGAAGGCATTAGCTGTTTCAAATTTGCATGTGAGTGAGGGTACAGATCATTTGGAACACAGAAAATGGTAATGAATACTCAAAATTATCTACTTCCTGTGCATTCTACTACATTTTATTAGTATTTATGCTCTTGAGGTTATTTACATCTATCCATCCAGTGGAAATTCCATATAATGTTGTGCTACAATACAGCTTCTCCCAACTCTGAATTAAATGGCGTTGTTTTAGCAGCTTGAAATTGGCTGAGATAGGAGTTTTTACACCCAGGAAAACAACTAATAGTGGCTTCTAGACCCATAGAAACTTTATACATAGTACATACTCATGGATCTGATGTCTTTGCCTTCTTCCATATTGCATTTACGAGATATTCATTTCGTTGCATAGAGTGGATTCACTGAGAGGAGAATCAATAGCAAGGGCACAAGGATGGGAGAGGTGGACACCAGTGAAGAGGCCCTTTTGGCCAGATTTTGCTTTTACGATGATATCAAGGGGGAGGCAGAGCTTTGGGATGAAGCACGCTGTAGTTGACCCTGATCCCAATGTTAAGAAGAGTCACAGCTCCTGGAAATGTTGGGGGAAGAGACAGGATTGGGGATTGCATGAAAAGTAAAATGTACACACACACACACACACACCTGAAGATGGAGCACCAGCTACAGGATTTGTAGAAAATCCTTGGAGTATTAGGTGTACAGGGAATACATATGGTAAAAGAGACGAGGTTCTTGTAGACAAAGCAGATTGCAGCCATGAAGACTCCCACACTTTTGTTGAAAAAGCAGGGGTTACTATAGATCCTTGGTTTCAAGGAATTCTTTAGTTTGAAACAGGATGAGGAAGGTAACTAATATACAAAAAGAGAAGGAGGAGGAATCTTACCTCAGTGGTAAAACTGTACTAATAAGACAGAGAGAGGAGAAAACCAGGATAAGGATTACAGAGAGGAAGGGCTGATTTTTATCAAGGTTCAATATACAAAGGTCTGAATGAGTTGAAAGAAAAGGAAATACTTCCATTCTTTTGTGTGCCTTGTGTGTTTGTTCATTCATTCATGCATTTAATATCTGTGTTTCCAGCAGAAGGCTCAGTGCATTTGGTGAAGAGGCAGTGTCTGAGCCTGGAACTTTGCTTTTAGAGGTAAAGTTTTATTTTGGCTGGAGAGGAAAAGACCAGACATTCAATAGAAGAGAGAGAAAAGGAGAAGAGGGAAGAGGAAGGGAGGGGAGGAAGCGATATGAAACAGGGGAGGGAAGCCAGCCCTTCTGCTTTTCCTCCCCCTCCCTTTCTTCCACAATGGCAAGTGCCCAGTGAAGTCACTCAATCGTGTCTGACTCTCTGTGATACCATGGACTGTATCCCACCAGGCTCCTCAGTCCATGGAATTTTCCAGGCAAGAGTACTGGAGTGAGTTGTCATTTCCTTCTCCAGGGGATCTTCCCAACCCAGGGATCAAATCCGGGTCTCCCGCATTGCAGGCAGACGCTTTACCGTCTGAGCCACCAGGGAAACCCCAGGGGGACAGCATTCCCTTTTATTTCTAATTTTTTCAACTTACTAGTGTTCTAGCATAGAACCGTCTAGATATCACGAAGACGAGTACAACGATAAGCTCTAAAACTGATCCAGGACCTAGGGTAGCATTTTTACAGTATAATCCCAGAACCACATAAATCAGCATAACTTTCTGTAGAGGGTTGAATCTGGTCCCATCAAGAAGATTTGTCAAGGAACTTCCCAGGTGGTCCAGTGGTTAAGAGTCTGCCTGCTAATGCAGGGGACATGGGTTCGATCCCTGGTCTGGGAAGATTCCACATGACTCAGGGCAACAAAGCCCCTGTGCCACAACTACTGAGCCTACACTCTAGAGCCTGTGCTCTGCAACAAGAGAAGCCACTGCAATGAGAAGCCCACACGTCGCAACTGGAGAGTAGCCCCTGCTCATCACAACCAGAGAAAGCCCACACACAGCAATGAAGACCCAGGGCGGCCAAAACTAAAAAAAGGGAAGATATGTCCAAGTCCTAACCTCCCAGTACCTGTGAATGTGACCTTATTTGGAAATAGCATCTTTGCAGATGAAATTAATTTAAGAATCTCCAGGTAAAATGCTCCTGTATTTAGGATGAGTTCCAAAACCAATGACTTGTATCCTTATAAGAGAAATAAGAGGGATATTTGAGACCCACATCACAGGCTAAGGCCATATGGAGGCGAAGGCAGAGACTGAAGCGATGCAGCTACAGCCAAAGAATGTCCGGAGCCCCCAGCAGCGGGAAGAGGCCAGGAGAGATTCTCCCTGAAGTGCCTTTGCAGGGACCCTGATCTACCAGTATCTTCAGTTTAGGCCTCCAGAACTGTGAGAGAAAAATTCCTTTCATCTTCAGGTACCACATTTGCGGTGATTTGTTAGGGAAGCCCTAGGAAATTAATTGGGCCATGCTAAGTCACTTCAGTCACGTCCGAGTCTTTGCGATCCTATGAACCATAACCCACCATGCTTCTCAAGAATACTGGAGTGGATTGCCATGCCCTCCTCCAGGGGATCTTCCCGACCCAGGGATTGAACTTGTGTCTTACCTCTCCTGCACTGGCAGGCGGGTTCTTTACCCACTAGCTCCACCTGGGAAGCCCTAGGAAACGATCCCCCTTGATGCAAACATAGTGCAAATGACTTAACAAGTAAACAACAACAACAGATTACTAAATGAAAACTCAGCAGCAGGCCCAGGAATCTACATTCTAATGAACCCCTCTAAATGTTAGTATATAAGGCTCGACAACTACAGATAAAGAACAACAGAGTGTGGCTTCTGTCTTTTGGGATCGAAGTGGCCCAATATTTCAAGAATTTTTTTTTTTTTTTTAATGAAATAGGAAATCCCAAAGGCTGTCTTCCACTTTCTCAGCACAGAAGCCAGGATTATCAGGCAGAGGCATGAGATGCCCAGATTACTGTTATTGGAGACGTATAATTACTTAAGCCCTGACTGAGTAGCAACTGGAGCCGCAAGCTGGAGACCTAGTAACTGGTCTCACTGGACAGGAAACCTCTGTGATTGTGCAGAAACTAATGAGGAAGGAGAGCTGCACGGTCAAGGGCTGGTGTCGGCAGGTAAACAGAAACCAAGCTGGAGAGGTAATGGAGAATCTGGGAAGCTTGATAAGAAACACAACTGACACTCAGACGTGGATAAGAGCTGACGGGTCGAGGCGGAAGGACCAAGTCCTGAGCTCTGTAAATGATATTTTCCACACCTCTGAATGTAAGCAAGTAGGAACAGTTGAAACATGAGTAGAGAAAACAATGGTTAGGCAAACTAATCAGCACCTTTGGATGACCCAGGCAAAAGACTCTAGATATTGGTGTTGCCCCCCAAAAATCTACATATTTATGCTTTCAAACTGGTATGTGGTGGGTACAGTGTTAGGTATGGTGACAAATACCAAGAGAAAAGAACCCTACTCTCGAGGAGCAGGGGGGAAGACGGACATGAGGCCAAGAGTTTCTGGGGCACAAAGGAGGATGAAGTGTTTTTGAGGGCATCAGGGAGATTTCAACAAGGAGTGGCAGCTGTACTGAGCCCGGAAGGCCGAGACAGGCATTCCTGAGAGCTGTGAGAGTGGGACTCCTCATGATCACTCAGCTCACACTCCGGGCCAGGCTCTAGTCCCAGCCCTTCCTATATATTAATGCACTTAACCCTCCCCTGTGAAGTGGGTACAAGTGCTACCCTCATCTTATGGCTGGGGAAGAAGCTGAGGGACTTGCCACACATCATCCAACTGAGAGACAGTGGTCAGGTTTTGAGCTCCCGGGTCTTGTTCCCGAACCGCCCGCTGCCTGCTGCCCTGCTGGGGGAGCTGGAGTACAGGTGGGGGTCCTGGGCCGGGGCTGGAAGGAGCCTGCAGGCTGGTGCCCAACTGGGGCAGGGCGTCTGCTGCAGGAGAAGGGTGGGTTTCATTCTGCAGGCAGTGTGGGGATACTGAGGGCTCATAGTGAAAGGAAAAAAACCAAATCCCGATTAGACTTTTGGAACCTAAATTTGGAGGAACACTATTTTGGGAAGGCAGGAAGTGAAGACGGAAAGTTCAGGGGCAGCAGTGGGTAAGGAGGTTCCCCTCAAGGGAGAGCTGCAGCAAGCCTTAACCAAGGCAGCGGCAGTGAGGATGGAAAGGTCGGTTCTGTAGCTTCTAACTTGCTGACCCAGCAAACTGGTGCCATTGGGGAGCGGGGGAGAGGAAATGCAACAGGGGAGGGGTGGGTGCATTTGAGAGTAGGACGAAAGAGGAGTATTATTTAGAGTTATTTTGCAGAGAGGACTAGACTCTCAAATATTTGGAAAATTACCGAGTTTGGTGGCATCTAAGCTTACTTGGTTGAACAATATAATTGTGCCAGCCAGGTCATATTGTTTCTGTTTTCTTCATATTATGGTGGTTTGACATTTGACATCTTAAAAACCTTCCTACCCGTTTTGGGGCTAGACAATTCTTTTTTAAAAAAATTAATTTGGTTGTGCTGGGTCTCGGCAGCCTGCAGGATCTAGTTCCCTGACCGGGGATCAAACCTGGGCCCCTGCACTGGGAGGACAAGAGTCTTAACCACTGGACCATCAGGGGAGTCCTGGGGCTAGGCAATTCTTACAGATAGCAAAGGACTCAGCTGGGAGCACACTCTGGAAATACATATGAACCAACCCAGAGTCATACCTCCTCTGCCTGTTCTGAACACCCTCAGGGCGATATTACTTTGCTTTAAGTACCCTGGGTACTCCGCAAATAGGACCACCCCTATAGCCTGCAGCTGATATTATTGAACTAGCCAGCTGTAGACTGTGGACTCTTCCCCGCCTCGCCTTTCCGGCAGAAATTAAAGGTCACCCAGGTTCTCCGCTCACTCCTGCCCCTTCAGCCTCCTAACCAGCCCTGGTGCTTCCCCACGTGGCCCTGCATGGGGTTGCCATGCCTCCTGTTTCTAGGACCTGTGAGTATATTAAACTTGTTTTCACAAGCCTCTCCTTGTTCTTTTCTTCTCTTGAGGCCACATTTGATTGCTCATCACCTGAAAAAGCACAAAACACAGGCAAAATCACCAACTCTGTCACCAAAAGAAGCTTTCCACAGCCACAGACTGAGCTGTTACCCTTGAGGGGAGAGATGGAAGAATACGGTTCAGTTCAGTTCAGTTCAGTCGCTCAGTCGTGTCCGACTCTTTGTGACCCCATGAATCGCAACACGCCAGACCTCCCTGTCCAACACCAACTCCTGGAGCTTACTCAAACTCATGTCCATTGAGTCAGTGATGCCATCCAACCATCTCATCCTCCGTCGTCCCCTTCTCCTCCCACCTTCAATCTTTCCCAGCATCAGGGTCTTTTCCAGTGAGTCAGTTCGTCACATCAGGTGGCCAAAGTATTGGAGTTTCAGCTTCAACATCAGTCTTTCCAATGGATATTCAGGACTGATTTCCTTTAGGATGGACTAGCTGTCCAAGGGACTCTCAAAAGTCTTCTCCAGCACCACAGTTCAAAAGCATCAATTCTTCAGTGCTCAGCTTTCTTTATAGTCCAACTTTCACATCCATACATGACTACTGGAAAAACCATAGCTTTGACTAAATGGACCTTTGTCAGCAAAGTAATGTCTCTGCTTTTTAATATGCTGTCTAGGTTGGCAATAGCTTTCCTTCCAAGGAGCAAGCATCTTTTAATTTCTTGGCTGCAGTCACCATCTGTAGTGATTTTGGAGCCCCCCCAAAATAAGGTCTCTCACTGTTTCCCCATCTATTTGCCATGAAGTGATGGGACCAGATGCCATGATCTTAGTTTTCTGAATGTTGAGTTTTAAGCCAGCTTTTTCACTCTCCTCTTTCACTTTCATCAAGAGGTTCTTTAGTTCTTCGCTTTCTGCCATAATGGTGATATCTTCTGCATATCTGAGGTTATTGATATTTCTCCCGGCAATCTTGCTTCCAGCTTGTGCTTCATCCAGTCCAGAACCCCCTACTCCTGGGACTTCCTCTTCCTTCCATTCCAACCATTTGGTCCCATTTGGGGTGGTTACATTCCTATCAACTACAGGACACCACTGCCCACTCCCAGAATGGGCAGCTGATCTAAGCTGGGCCCATTTGAGCCTGTCTATAAAACCAAGAAAGAGAGTTAGTCCATCTCTGGTGGAGGAAAGCCAAAGATATGAAATTCTTAAATGACTGGAAGCCACACAGTGCATGGAAGAGGCCAATTTGCAGAGAGAGAATCCAGAGACAATGAGAAGGCAAAGCAAAGCCAACCCAAACTCCTCATACTCGCCTCAGCCAGTGTGGCTTTGGCTTATGACACCCCAAGAATTTTCATCAATAAAACCTATCAGTGTCTATCTCCTAGTGTTGTCTTGAACATGGTCTGTGATGATGCAAAGTACTTAGCACAGAGCCTGGCCTGGTCCGTGCTCTACATATAGTGACTGCCATGGTTAAGATCATTGGTATCATTCTTCTTGTGAGCTTGGCATTCCAGAAACGGAACAGCCTAGAGTTCCAACTGTGCTATTCTATGCCTGTGTGCCTTACACCCGGCATACCTCTCCCACTCCCCACCTCCCTCATTTACTCCTATTCTATCCACAAAACCTTCCTGAGGCCACTCTCTGAAGCCCTTCAGTAAGAGGCAGTCACTTCCCTCTTCACACTGTCCGTCTCTCTCAATTGTATACTGATGTACGTATCTAGCTAAGTGACTGTCTTCCCAGCTGATTGCAGGGAACCCCATGTTTCTATTTCTCTTCTTAGCTTGAATCCTCAGCATCCAGGACAGCGCTGGGTCCCAGAGAGCTCTCCTTCACCCATCAGCATTCTGTGCCTTGAGAAGAGGACCTGCGGAAACAGAAAGGCAGGCCTGCTGAAAGCTCCTCAGTCCTCATGTTCCCTGCCTGACGAAAAAAGCACTAACAGATGGGAAACAGTGTGCTTGGAGCCTAGTAAAATTAGTGTCCAAAAAGCCAGGAAGGTTGCCTCCAGCTCTGAGCAAAGACCAGCAGATTCGAAGCCTGTGAGACATAATGAGCTGGAATAAAGTGAGCCTAGAATGTGTCTGTCCGTGTGTGAGAAGACCTAACGCCACCTCCAGCCAAGCAAGGCCCTTTCTCCTGCCTTTCCCTCCCAGGCTCTGAGCCCCTGTGATGGACGTGTGCACATCCTCACAGTTGTGCAATGGGAGGGAAGTCTCAGCAAGATCGTGTGCACCCAGATAACACTGCCTGGTGTCATTAAGGCCATGCAACTCACTTGCCTGGCTCTAACTCCATGTTCAGCAAGGATGCTCCCATGGAGTGTCCCTACAGGGCAGGAAAAACACTATCCAGCTGATACAAATTTTTAAGTATTGTTAGAAGTTCAATACACCTGGCATGCCCAGTGCTTCTTTACAGAAGAAAGCTGTGCCAAGTTGATCTGGCCACACATGGCTTAGGCCACATGTTTGGGTAAAACCAGCTACCTTGGCCTCTAGTAATTGAATCGATTACCAATGTCCCAACAAAAACACCCACTTAAAGGCATTGGTTTGGCCACTTGTTATGAGATGGCCCATGTGAAACTCCACCCAGTGCAAAATCTGGATATAGAAAATGGTGGTGAGGTCTGTGGATCACGTTTTGTCTTGGAGTGAAGATGCAATGAACAGAGGGAACCTGCATTCCTGTGTGATGAGATGCCCTTGTTCCTAATACAGCCCTTGTTCCTAACACATGCCCTTGAGCCTAACACGCAGCTTGGAAATTATATTTTAGAGTGTGGTTAATGGTCAATTTTGCTGAGGCTGACTGAGCCTGGATTCTAGAAAACTGAAGGCTAGATTTTCAGTCATGGCAAATCCTTGCCTCTGTAGCTCAAACATCTCTAACTTCACTTATACTGACTAGATTTGAAATAATTTTCATGTGCTAATTAACACCCTATATAGGGATTTCCCTATAGCTCAGATGGTAAGGAATCTGCCTGCAGTGCAGGAGACCCGGGTTCAGTCCCTGAATCAGGAAAGATCCCCTAGAAAAGGAAATGACAATCTCCTCCAGTATTCTTGCTTGGAGAATTCCATAGACAAGGAGCCTGGTGGGCTACAGTCTATGGGGTCCCAAAGAGCAGGACATGACTAAGTGACTAATACACAATTAACACCCAGATTTCTATTCCTCACCCTTTAGTAAGATATAGGAAATGGATATCTTTTCCATAGTCTGGTTGAAAGGCTATTAGGGATCTGCTTTATTGGATTCTTTCATTGAACTTCAAACTCATACGTCTTTTGGAGTCTGGAAGCAATAGAAGGTGGCTACCCTGGGTTTCTCGCTTTCGCGAGAAAAGTGTGAAAAAAGAAAAGGACACATGTGTTTGGATTAAAAGGAGCATCTAATATCACAGGCCAAAGAAACAGATATGTAGATCCACAAATGGAACATCCCTGCAAAGGAACAGAAAAATAGAAAATGCAAAAGTGCCCCAGTTAACAAGTTCTCACATACAGTCAGTCAGTTCAGTCGCTCAGTCGTGTCTGATTCTTTGAGACCTCATGGACAACAGCACGCCAGGCTTCCCTGTCCATCATCAGCTTCCAGAGTTTACTCAAACTCATGTGCATCGAGTCAGTGATGCCATCCAACCATCACATCCTCCATCATCCCCTTCTCCCGCCTTCAATCTTTCCCAGCATCAGGGTCTTTTCAAATGAGTCAGCTCTTCACATCAGGTGGCCAAAGTATTGTAGTTTCAGCTTCAGGATCAGTCCTTCTAAAGAATATTCAGGACTGATTTCCTTTAGGATGAACTGATTGGATCTCCTTGCAGTCCAAGGGACTCTCAAGAATCTTCTTCAACACCACAGTTCAAAAGCATCAATTCTTCCCTGTTCAGCTGTCTTTATTATAGTCCAACTCTCACATCCATGCATGACTACTGGAAAAACCATAGCCTTGATTAGATGGACATTGGTTGGCAAAGTAATGTCTCAGCTTTTTAATATGCTGTCTAGGTTGGCCATAGCTTTTCTTCCAAGGAGAAGCATCTTTTAATTTCATGGCTGCAGTCACCATCTGCAGTGATTTAGGAGTGCAAGAAAATGAAGTCTATCACTGTTTCCATTGTTTCCCCATCTATTTGCCATAAAGTGATGGGACCGGATGCCTTGATCTTAGTTTTCTGAATGTTGAGTTTTAAGCCAACTTTTTCACTCTCCTCTTTCACTTTCATCAAGAGGCTCTTTAGTTCTTTGCTTTCTGCAATAAGGGTGATGTCATCTGCATATCTGAGCTTATTGATATTTCTCCCAGGAATCTTGTGCTTCATCCAGCCTGGCGTTTGTCATGATGTACTCTGCATATGTTAAATAAGCAGGGTGACATATACAGCCCTTCCAAGCACCTTCACATGCATTCTCATTTAATCCTCCTAGTGATTCTGTGAGCTTTAGTTTTTATTTCACACAAAGAAAATGGAGATCAGAGAGGTTATCCAAGGTCAAAGGACAGAGGAAGAATTTGAACCAGAGGGAAGCCCAGTGAGTTTACTGGATGGATGACTGTCATTCTTTTACTGCATGGAGGTTAAGAGCACATGTTTTGGAGTCAAGCAGAGCTGTTTTCAACTCACAGGTTTTCCATGTCCCAGCTAGGCATAGGACCAAGGCAAGTCACTACCTTCTTTAAGCTTTACTGTTCTCATCTGTAAAATGGGGGTGACAGTGCTCCACACCCTATGCTGATGTTACAAGCAAAAAATGAGATAATATATTAAAAGTGTCTAATGCTGTGCCAGAACACAGTTAAGCACACAACAAATGTGACTTTTCCTCCTTCGTGTTGTTCTAATTACTACTTTAGTAGGAGATACCAAGGTATGTCTCACCCCAAACTCTGTACTTATTCTACTGTAACACACTATATTAATTTTTTTCTCTCCCTTTTCAACATACTGTATATCTGTTCTTTCCTTCTCGTCAACACAATTTTTCTTCGCTTTCCTCTGGATTGCAGTAAACCACACTTACCTGGCTTACCACATCTACTGCTTTTTGTTTCTTTGTTTGTTTTAGAAATTAATATTAAGGAATTAAAGATAGTTTAAACAAAATCCCATGTATTTGGAAATTAAACATCCACTTATCAATGATGGGTGTATCTAAGATGGCTTACCACCTCTTACAGGTATCTGTCTTTCCTACTCCTTGGGACATTTCATTTAGTAAACACCCCCAGAACCCAGATCCAGGGTAGGAAGCCCAGCCCTGGTCCTTCACATGAGTCATCCTTTGGACAAGAACTTAGCCTGCTAAACATGTGTTTGCTTTTGGTTTGCATCTTTCTGCACCAAGTGAATGGATTTGAGGGTCTCTAGTAGTTAAGCTAATTAAATATAATTTTTCTGTCTTTGGTATTTTAGCCGGGATAGAGGTTTCAGGAAGGAGAGAGGGAAAGCTGGGTGAGGCGTATCCAGCTCAACTCCCATGTGATGTCTTTTACTTCTGAATTAATTCCCTGGATAAAGTGCCCTTTCTGGCAACAAGATAAACAGGTTCATCTAGAGGTTTGGCTCGCTGGCACATAAAGGCTTTTATAACCTCAGTGGCTGCTTCTCAGCACCCTAGGCTCCCAGCCGCTGGTAGGGTACAGTGGCAGGCATTGTGTGCTCAATAAGCTTTCACACCCACTGGGAACCTGAAACACAGATGCTGCTTACCCTGCAAAGACCTTTATGCAGACCTGCAGGGCAGTGCCAAGGTGGCAGCATCAAATCTTCCCCCACTAGGCTGCAAGAAAGACTTCCTCACTCAGTCTCACCCAAGTTCTGAAATGACAGGCCAGGTGCAAACCACTGGCTGGACAGAAGGCTGATTCCCACACCGTCAGGGCAGAGCAGGGCTGTGCTGACAGCTTTTAAGAGGTTGTCTGGGAAACCTATCTTCCAAGGTCATTTCTATTTTTAGGACAGTTCCATACTCCAGGAGCCTCTGCTATCCTTCCCTACTTGAAGAGACAACTAAAGAGTTTCCACTGATCTGTTAAATGTTCTCCTTACAGAATTTTTTTGTTTGGATGTATGCAACAGAGGTTTAGCTTTGACCTTTTTATCCCCCAAGCACATGAGGGTTAGGACAGGAGGGCTGAAAATATTCACATTTGTAACAAAAAGCATTCAATAGACTTGATTATTTACTCTTAGACATAAAAAGCAAATTAGCCATGCCTCTGCCTCTGACTCTTATTTACCTTAACATGGACAGCTTTGTAGAAGGTCTTGTAACAAACCAAATGGGCCATCCAAAGTGAGCCATCCATTTTAGCCTTGAACTTAGATGAACTTTGTTCGGCTGCTTGATGCGAATCAGAGCCCAGGAAACTTAGAAATAGCATTATTCTGTTCTTGGAAATAAAGCATCCATTTTCCCTTGAGGATCAAAGATTTTTATCACTCACAAATATACAGTCAAATAATTTTCAATAAATCTACCAAAGCCACTCAAGGGGGAAGTAAAAGTCTTTCCAATAGTTGCTGCTAGAACAATCGAATATTCCCATGAGAAAAAAAAGAAAACAGAGCCTCAACCTCTATCTCAGTGCTATCCACAAAATTTAATTTGAGATGGGTCATTGACTTAAAAGGAAAAGCTTAAACTATAAAAGGTTTAGAAGAAAATATCTCCAAAACTCAGGATGCTTAGTTCACCAAAAGTAATAGCCATGAAAAAATTTTTAATAAGTTGAACTTCATTAAAGTTCCGTGAGTCCATGAATTTTTGCTCATGGAAAGGCAATGTTAAGAAAATTAATAGGAAAGCCACAGAGTGGACGGAAACACATGTATCTGCCAAAGGACCTGTTATCCAAAGTATATAAAGAACTCCTAAAATTCAATCATAAAAAAGACAAACAACCCAGTTTTAAATTGGGCAAGGGACTTGGGCAGTTTGCACAGAAAAATATACAAATGATTGATATGCACATGAAAAAGTTCTTAACATTGTCATCATGAAAATTCAAATTAAAAACACAATGAGACATTCATCCACTTTAATGGCTAAATATTTTCAAATTGACAGAGGTAAATGTCAGTAAGAATTCAGAGCAATCAGGATTCTCAACTGCTGCTGGAAATGCAGAATATGTCACCTACTTCAGGAAGTTGTTTGGCAGTTTCTCATAAAGTAAAACATGTATCCTTCCAATGAAACCAATTGCCCTCCTATTTGTTTATCCAAAGAAATGAAAACACATTCACAGGTTGTCTATTTTCTTTCTCCATATCTTGACCAATGTCATTCCTTTCTGGAATTCCCTTTTTCCTACCCGCATCCCTGATTTCCACATGTACAAATACTATGCATTCTTTTTATTTATTTTTGATGTGGACCATTTTTAAAGTTGGGCTTTCCTGGTGGCTCAGATGGTAAAGATCCCTAGGTTGGAAAGGTCCTCTGGAGGAGGGCATGGCAGCCCACTCCAGTATTCTTGCCTGGAGAATCCCATGGACAGAGGAGCCTGGTGGGCTACAGTCCATGGGGTCGCAGAGAGTTGGACACAAGGGAGCAACAAAGCACAGCACAGCACATTTTTAAAGTTTTACTGAATTTGTTACAATATTGCTTCTGTTTCACTGTTTTGGTTTTTTCTGCCACAAGGCATGTGGAATCTTAGCTCCCTGATTAGGGATTGAACCCACACCTCCTTGATCACCAGGGAAGTCCCCAAATACTATGCATTCTTAATGTCTTGTTTTGAAAAAGCTTGCTGCAAGTTCCCCTCCCTTATCTTTATTCTCCAGATCTCTCTTGTACTCTTTCTGTGTTTCTCATGTGTGTGTTTGCTAAGTCGCTTCAGTCGTGTTCGACTTTTTCTGACCCTATGGACCATAAACCACCAGGCTCCTCTGTCCATGGGATTCTCCAGGCAAGAATACTGGAGCGGGTTACTATGTCCTCCTCAAGGAGATTTTCCCAACCCAGGAATCAAAGCCACATCTCTTATGTCTCCTGCATTGGTAGTTGGATTCTTTACCAGTAGCACCACCCAGGAAGCCCATGTCTCTCACACACCATCACTTTTCACTTTGGTTACATATGGCATATCAACCAGCCAGTCTCTAAGCTCCTACCTGACCTGATCCCTCTGGTCTGACATCTTCACCTGGCACCCAGAGCTTTACACAAGTTGTTTTGAACTAGTACTGAATGAATGACTGAGTGGACATATAATCATCCAATGACACACTGGACTTATGGTCAGAAGATCTTGATATAATAATGTTTGATAAGTTCTCTAATCTCATTTGCCTTTATTTAAGATAAAATAACTGTGGTAGACTTTTACTTTGGGGACCTCCTAATGAACTATGCCACCCAACTTCTACCCCTCTGTATAGTCCCTCCTCACACTGACTTGAGATTTGACCACAAATCTGACTTTGACCACTGGAACATTAGCAAGCAAAATCTTAACAAGTGCTGCAGACTGAGGCTTATCTTAGATGGCTGGCTCTTGGCAGCCCTGAGCTGTCATGTAAGAAGTCAGACTACATGGCTGGAGAGACCATACAAAGGCCACGTGAAAGCAGACAAGCCTTAACACCTCATGTAGAGGAAGAGAAGGCTGGCCATTTCAGTGTCCCAGCTGAGTCTAGTCCAGATTTCAGGACGAGGAGAAGAAATAAAACAGCTGTTCTTTGAAGCCAGTAGATTTTTGAGTGATTGTTTGGAGATGTCATCTCTATCTACCCATTTTTGCTCCTTTAAAACTATATTGTATATGCCAGGCTCTAAACTAAACTTTTTTGAGGGTTAGAACTATGTCTTATTCATCTTTTCCTCCTCAGTTCCAGTATAGGTCCCTGGCATACAGCTGGTGCTCGATACATATATGTGACATTATCTTAAAGCCTGATGTTTTCAGAATTTGGTTGAAGTCTGAAACACTCTAGCACTGTCTCACCTACCTTTCCTCATAATTTTCAAATGAGGAAAAATGTAGAGGTCACTTGATCATATATGCCCAATGAGAAGGAATCTGTGGCTCAGAGAGGGAAAGGCACTCACCAGAAGCCCCCCTGCCAAGGGTCCCCTCCACCTGGTCTCCTGTCTTCCAAATGCCATGGGGGACTCCAGGGAAGAGCCACCAAGAATTTCCACCCCCCAGAGGTAGTCTTAAAAAAAAACAAAAACTTTTTATTTTGTGTAGGGGAATAGCTGATTAACAGTGTTGTGATAGTTTCAGGTGACTAGTGAAGGGACTCAGCCGTACACATAGGTATATCCATTCTCCAGCAAACTCCCCTCCCGACCAGGCTGCCACATAACGTTGAGCAGAGTTCCCTGTGCTGTACAGGAGGTCCTTGTTGGTTATCCGCCCACTCTTAGCCAGTGTTTACAAAGGCCTTTCTGTCTTATTGCAAGATTGTATTAATTTGTGCCCCTTCACTCTTGCAGACCTTTCGGGAGTTGACAGTACCCTAATCTTAGCGAGGAGATGTGGGAAGGGAAGGTGAGGAAGACCCAGATGTCTGTGTGTGTGGGGGGGAGGGGCTCCCCAGGCCTGGATGCCAGCGCTACCAGCCAAGCTATACCCGGCTTCACGCAGAACTCAGCGATCACCACTGCCTGGCGGCCTACTGGCCAAGCACAAACCTGCAGCTGCTGTGGTGGCCTTGAACAGTTATATTACTTTGGGGAAAATTTTACAAAATCGTTTTTAATACCATGCAGACTTTGTAACCCAGGCCCAGTAATCTGCGTTCTTTTAGAGCAAATATTCCTGAAATACCATTCAGTGTGTGTGTCTCTCCTGCCCTCACTCAACTTTGGGCCAGAGTGTATCCCTATTAACATTGCCTTGAAAGTTCTGGAAACAGTTCGCAGTGCTCCTCTGTGGTCCCCTCTCTGGTTTTTATTATGTCTCATTTGAACTTCTAGCAAGTCCTTATTTTTCTGAGGTTGTGGGAGCGGGGCAAGAGAAAGGGCGCTAAACTTGGCTGGGGCCGGGGGGAATATTCAGAAGAGTATCCTCGATTGGATCCTAAAGATCCTAAAGCAGTCATTGACCAACTTGGCTGCTCCTTAATCACTCTGGGAGAGATTTTTCAAACGCCCTAAATTATCCCCAGGTGGAAAACTAAAGAGATAAATTTCTCATTCGTCTTCTTACTGTGAAAAAGTTCGGTCCTCAGCGCAGGACCACTGCCCCGAGGGGACCTGGCGTCCTTACACC
>NW_011494756.1:343627-366646 GCF_000754665.1 Bison bison bison | reverse complement strand
CCCCCACTCCCGGCACCCCGGCCCCGCTTGAATGAAATTGAGGCACTCACCTATCGCCCCACCCCTCCTCCCCCCCAAAAGGGAGGGGACGTTTCTGTCGAGGGGACATTCCGGGTTGCTAGTTGAGCGCCGGGGCCCCGGCCGGGCCTTGCGGGTCCTCTCGGGCGGCGCAGGTGGGAGACAGAAGTTGACAGGTCGGCGTCCCCGAGGTCGAGGTGCACCCACACGCGGAGCGAAAGCGCCGGGGCGAGGGGCGCCCCGCTCGCCGGGGAGTGAACCCCAGGGCCGGGCTCCAAGCGGACGGGGGCTTGAGTCAGGGGTCGCACCGCGGAGCCGGAGTATTTGCGATAGTGCTGATCACAGCTCTTAGTTTTAGCGTTTGGAGCTCCCGAGGCGACAGCGGAGACGCGCGTTGTCCCGGGCTGGGTGCTTCAGACCGGGAGATAGGGGCTGGGGTGGGCTGGAGGAGGGGTCCCTGGGCGGGGTGCCGCACCCCCCCAAGCGGCCCCCTTCGCCGCGCACTTTCCTGGTAGGAGGGGAGAGCGGGGCAGGCTCAAGTGTAACCGCACCGGAGCCTCCTTTGGCCTGAACCCTTTCTGGGTAAGTCCCAAACCTTCCCCGGGCAACCCTGGCTGGGGCAGGCCCGGAGAGGTCCTGCGTGGAGGCGCCGGATCCAGTTGGTGCCGCCAGGGATTTGTCATTTGGGCTGGCGGGTTTCCTGCCATAGGTATCCCAGGAGCAAATGTGAACTGTGAGGTGAGCCCTGCGGCTCAAGAGTGTAAAGTCTTAAAAGATCCTTTGGCTGCAAGCAGCTGGGGCATATTCGCATTTTTCTTTCCTAGGACAACCTGTTGCATTGCAAGAGCCGAGGGGTTTGGTTCCCAGTCTGCAGAACAGAGCTTCCCTCTTAAATCCCCTTTAAGGAGGGGCACTTGGGAGGAAGGTGCTGCCTGCAGTCTTTTGCATCTGTGGGAGTTTTGAAGTCAGATTCTTGGGAGATGAGACTGTACAGGATTAGAAGGGATGGCATGGAGGCTGTAGAAGCCAAATTCCTTAATCACAGATTTCACCCGCACTTGAGGACTAGTAGACTTGTCCAAATCCAGAGCGCTGGTTAAAGACCTAATGGGGTGAGGGATACTTGCAGGTAGAAAATAGCTGTACATCTCCATCATAGGTTCTCAGAGGAACCACCTTTTCTGGTAACTGTGCTTTTGACAGGTTCCATACATGTATAATTTTTGAATTCGATCATACCTAAGTGTTTGGGGAAGAGGAGGAAGAAAACACTTTTGTATTTTAAACCACACCAAAACAAGAAACTTCTTTTGTAAAATACAGTGTACCCCAGTGGCTTTAAAAGCAAACACATGTGGGCTAGGAAGTTCTCAGCTTTCCTCTCTGAAATGTGATACATTGGTTAAGCTCCCATAGGCCTCAGAGCCTCCGTTTCTTCATTGTGAATGGAAGTTGTCACTATTTGCAAGTTTATTATGAAATTTTTTGGGGGAGAAACATATAAAAGAACCAGGTATGTTAGTAGGTGCTCAATACAGGGTATCAAAGAAGGGCAGAGAGTCCCTGCTTTACCAAAATTAGCATTACTAATGCACTGGCTTTCTAAATCTGAATGACCTCATATTGTCACTGTAATGAATTTCCTGGAAGATAAATCATGCCTAGTTATTGGCTGTTTTCTTAAAAAATCACAGCAGTTGTATGTAATTGCAGGTGTTATTTTCCCACTGTAGTTTTAAATTATTGTCTCCTTAAATAATGCACTGAGGGCTGTGCTGTGTTGTTTATATCCTAGACCAGTCTCTAGCCCTGTCCCGAGGACTAGTGCTTTCTTTCCAAAGTAAATAGGAAGATGTCGAAAAACAGGCAGAGATCCATGTCCTGCCTGAACTTTTAACTCTAGATCCACAAGAAACAGCAGCCAGAGAACAGCCCCGGTATGTGTGGAAAGTAGTTTTGTAGCAGAAGCCAAGGAGGAGTGATTAAAAAAAAAAGTGAGACTTTTTCACTGTCTTATTTAAACTCCAGTATTTTCCCTTGTTTTGCAGCATATAGTAAGGATAAAGACAAGGAAAAGAAGCTGGATGATGAGAGTAATAGCCCGACGGTCCCCCAGTCAGCATTCTTGGGGCCCACCTTATGGGACAAAACCCTTCCCTATGACGGAGATACCTTCCAGTTGGAATACATGGACCTGGAGGAGTTTTTGTCGGAAAATGGCATTCCCCCCAGCCCGTCTCAGCATGACCACAGCCCCCACCCTCCGGGGCTGCAGCCGACCTCCTCAGCGGCCCCTTCCGTCATGGACCTCAGCAGTCGGGCCTCCGCACCCATTCACCCTGGCATCCCACCCCCAAACTGTGTGCAGAGCCCCATGCGACCAGGTAAACTCCCAGATGGTTCTGCCTTCCCGTGGGGAGGAGGGGAGCAAAGGGGGAGGACAGAGGTGACATGAACGTCTTGATCCTCCGGGTGCATCTGAAAAGGGGAGCCTTGGATTTCAGCCACGGTAGTGGTTGTCCCATTTCAGCGAGCGCATCACCCAGAGAGTCTGCTAAAGGCTGACTCTATGGAACCTACTCCCAGAAATTCTGACCTTTCAGGTCTGGCTGAGGCCTGGAATATGCATTTTTATCCAGCCCCAGTGGGGATTCTAATGCAGCTGATCCAAGGACTGCAGTATGAGGAAAGCCAACCTGTGGTTAATGATTCAGATAATTTAGGCCCCTGTCTCAACTCCTGTCTTTTCCTCCTTCCCCAAGTACTCAGATAAAAGGACCTTGCTGAATGATTTGGGTGGACTATCTGTATAATGCTGTGGTTTACCTGTATTCATTGTTTTTTTCGGCCTGAAGGGGAGCAAGATGTGAGAGAGGGGTGGGGAGCAGGTATCTTTTTCATCCATTTCATCTTGTGTTGTCAGTTGAGAAACTGAGTCTTAAAGTAGTTTTCACCTTAAGCATGACTTAGCCTTCTTCAGCATCAGATCCTGTCTTTCTCTTCACTATTCCTACCAAATTGTTCTTTTTTTTCTTTTCACTTTCATCTGTTCACCACACGTAATCCACTTTTATCAAAACCTACAAGGCTGGCTTTAAACGGTGTTGAAATATTGCACAAAAACGTTACCTGAAATGACCGGTACTTCAAAACCCACCCACAAACGCTCAGATGTAAACACAAGTGAGGGCGCTCTGTCTCCGTGCCTTTAGCCCCCTGTCGTACAAAACACACAGGAAGAAAAGCCGTTTCATGTGCACAGGTAACCGGGAACAAAGATGCAGGGGATAAATTGTCGGGAAGGTCACCGAGCCAGGGGCCTTAGCTGCGGGGAGGCCAGAAAGCAGGACAGTGGGAGACTTGGGCCGGAGATCATTCCCGAATCTGTGTCCTCGGCTCCTGTAGAATTTCTGTGGCACACAGAGCGAGATGAAAATGAAAGGAAGCGGTGCGGAGGAGGAAGAGAATGCCTCTGCCTCGAAATGTTAGTATTGGAGTTAAAGCTCTCCCATCCAGTCTCTCTGTGCAGCCCCTTCTTCGAAACCCACTTTGAATTATAGCTTCCAGGGTGCTGCCTGGAACAGCAAGAAATCTTAGCCCCTGCTCCCCACCGGGGGCCACAGAAGCTTATGGAGACACTCCTTTCATGTGAGCCTGACCCCCTGTTACTTAGGACATACAGGGGCGTTCTCCCAGCAACAGACTACAGAATAAATAATCATCAGAGCGAGAAGAGAGTCAGGAGGAAGGGCACAGAGGCCCGGTGAGAAGGCTTAGCTGTGCCTCTGTCATCTGCTCACAGCAGTGGGACTTTACAAAGTGCTGCAGCCTTTCTGGGCCTCGGTTTCCCTTTTGTGCTGGAGGGTATCATTTCTGTTCGATTGGGTCATTGTGAAAATTAGAGATCATGTGTCTAAGAGGTCAGATGACTAGCGCTAGATATTTCTTAATGAGAGCAGTTATGATCATTATTCTGTTCGTGTCAGCTTCCATCATTTCTTCCAATGCTTGTCTTCTGAAATACCTTCATAGAGTAACTAGGTACAGTGTATAACCCTTTGTTATGTAGAGAAATGTTAGGAGATTTTGACCAATAGTTTTTGGCTTGCAGTGTTCTAAGCCTAACACTTGCACTCAGTTGACAAGTTATTTCTCAGTCCTCTGTTCATGTATAGGATGTGTGTCATGTCAGAAATACTGCATTTTTCCCCCAAAAAGGCATGCTGATTGTCGGGTCCCCACCCTCAGGTTCCTACTGAAAAATCAAGAATTGGGATTTTGGAGCTTGAAAGTCATTTGAATCAATATTGATCAATGACTTTCAGAAACTTGTGATGCCCTCCTCAAACTTGCAGTCCATAATAAAGGACTCCTGCTTTCGGTTGGCTGTCATTTTGTTAGGTTGTGGAGTTAAAGATGCTTGGATCAAAGGGTGCCCTGGGACCTAGAAATAAGTTCTTCACTTACATGCCTTTTCTCATAATGGAAGCACACTTCATAAATAATACTCTTCAGTTCATTTAAACTCAATGATATTCCTGACAACAAATGGAAAATAAGTTAGAGCTCTTCTTGAAATACCCAGTGCAGATAAAATAACACTGCTGTTCTTACAGAGGTGATAATGCAAGGTGAATTCTAGGGAATGTGGAACTGATGGATGGTAAATCACAGGCTAACCTGAAAAAGGAGAAAGTCCTTCATGATTCTGTGTAATCACAGCGGTGACCCGAATAGAAATACCAAGTAAACCTTGAGGAAAACAAATCCTGAGAAGGGAAGAGCACAGAGGTGGCAGTGAACATTCTGGGAACTACAGCATCTCAGTCTGGAGCACGATTTCTCAGCTTTGGCACTCTTACGTTTCAGGTCAGTCTTTGCTGTAAGGGCTGCCCTGTGCTTTGTGGGATGTTTAAGGGCATCCCTGCCCTCTCTTCCATAGAAGCCAGTAAATCCTCCCCACCCCAACCTGTGTGACCAGTAAAAATGTCTCGGGTTACTGCCAAATGTCCCCAGAGGGCAAAATCACCCCCGCCCTCTCCCCACCTCCACCCCGCCCCAGAACTACTGATCTCAACTTGCGATTTGAACGGCCACATCTGGGCTTAATTCAGGATCCTGTCACACACACGGATGCTTTATACCTCCTGTAATGCGTTATGGCAAAACTTTTGAAGCAGTCAGGAGACCTTAAGTTGCCAAGAAGAAATATAACATTAATAAGAGCATAGTTATCCACTTTTAGTTAATAAAACTAAGACATCAGGCTAATCAGGAGATAATTGCAAAGCAATTTTGTTAAACATTTGTTTTCTACTCTCTGCTCAGCATGCATCTTTTGAGTTATACTTGGTAGCATTGTACCATTAGTGTTACCTGTGTGGCTGAAGGGAAGTGAAAGAGATGACAAATTATGCATTTCTAGGTTTACCCCAAGTGTGTCTTGGAATGACAAGGTGAGTGTTCCTGTGAATTCTCTTACTGTTTACCCTGACTGCCCTCCAAGCCCTCTCCTATTTTATACACCCATCATTATTCCTCTGTTTACCTGCCTGTTCAAAGAATGAGTTAAATATCTGAATACAGTTTTCCTTGAAGAAATAACCCAGGGATCCGCTGAAGCCTCCTCTGGCAGTGGGGGTTATTGCTATGCTTTCTGGGCTGACATCTTAATCAGGAGCAGTGGTGGTTCCCGGATGCTGTAGGCATCGGCAGGGGCTTCTCAGGCATTTGAGGTGCAGCTTCCTGGATATTCCTGAGCCCACAGGGATGGCAGGAGTTGTCCTGAGCACTTCAATGTTTGCATGTCAGATGCTATCAGAGGCGGTGCCCGGGAGTGCTTTCCTGGAGGTATGTGCTGCATTCTGGAAAAAAGAAGAATCAGTTTGCCCTGAGAATTGAGTGATTGCTTTAAGGACAGCAGTCCCTTTAGGGAAAGTCATCTATAGCAGACAAAGGCAGAGTTATTTTTAAATCACATGCTTGTAAAGCCAGAATTGAAATTGTTTCCTCTGGTGGTTTTTCTTTGAATAGCTTGGAGGTGTCCTACCACCATTAAACCCGTATTCAGCTGAGAATTACGAAGCCTCTCTTTCCAGTTCTGAGAACGATCTGGGTTGTGGTGAAGGCTGGTTATGGAGTAAAGTGAGAACCCTTCTGTGTGGGGGTGTGTGTGGAAAGAAGAGGGTGGGGGGGTCGGGGAGACCCCACTGGAGCTTGGCAGGATGGAATCAGCGTTGTGTGTGCTCTGTTCTCCTCTTGTAATGAGGTTTTGATGTGGAAGGGAAGTGCCATGGGATCCGAATCGTGATGCCGGGGAGTTCTGTGCTGGGGGCTCTGAGATTACGAGGGGTCCTGCTGAAGCAACAGAGTTCTTTGGGCTTTTCTGACGCTGTGAGACGAAGCTTCGATTTCTCCCTGCCCTTAAGGGTGTGCAGTTCATGTACCTTCCCGTCCCGCGTGCTGGTCACGTCTGCGGGTTGGGAGCGCTCTGAGGTGAGGTGCACTGTGCCCCGCGCGTCTTGGGAGTACTTTCCATTCATCAGGATCAAGGAGGCCTTAAGGGGAGAGCGTCAGCTTTGTCCTCGAAGTGGGCGGACTTTTTTTGGTTTCAGTTTCTTGTACGAGTTCATCTTCTCCACCACACCCTGCAGAGGACAGGCTTGCCCTGCTCTCTTGGCTTTGCCGTCTATAATGTTCCCAGGACTGCACATCTTCTGGCAAGAGGTGTTTCTGGATAGGGGTGCACAGTGAGGGTGACGAGGTGCTTAAGAGCATCAGCTCTGGGCCCAGGGACTTGTGTTCACAACCTGGACGTATGCTGGCGTGCTGTGTAACTTTGGGTCCACTTCCTGACCTCTTTAAGCCTTGGTTTTCCCAGCGGGAGATGGACACTGGACATAGTCCCCCTCCCATGGGGTGTTAGCGGGCTGTGTGACACACGCCTCCGCAAGCTGGGAGCTGAAGGGATGTCATGGCTTGCCAGCAGGGAAAGGAACGGCCTGTTCCCAACCCCAGTCTCCATTGAGGGATTTGTTTCATCCAGCACCCTTCCCACTGCAAAACTAGGACGTGCGGTGTTTTGTGGTCCCCCCCACAGCGGGCCCTATACCCTGGAGGCTGCCTGACTTTTTGACCTCCTTCTGGATTAGAACAAGCCACTTCCCTGATGTTACCCCAGCAGTTTCTGGGTTCTCACCTCATGTCCTCCAGTGTAGACACAGCTGCTTGCCAGGTGCCCAGCCCCCAGCTCCCTCCTGCGTGAGCCCCGACCCTGGCTGCCTGCCCAAGCGCTCTGTGTGCCCCAGGCACGTGGCTGTGCCCCACGGAGCTCGCCCAGCCCTGGGTGGCGAGCTGGCCGCCTGCCACCCTCCCGCCCCCACCCTCGCTTCCCTTCCCAGGCACGCCACTGCGAGCGCAGTGAGCCATCGTAATCCTGACCCTGGCACGAGAAGGCCGAGCTCCGGAGGGCCGTTCCCATGCCAGGGAAGCCTGCTCTGCCCCACATCCTAGCCAGACCCCAAGTGCCCAGCTGCCCAGAGGCGCTGTCTTCTCTGTGCCGCTGCGGTGGGCAGGCTTCCTGCAGGCCGGCTCCTGCCAAGGAGCTTGGCAGAGGCTTTTCAGTTCAGCCCGGTGTCTACCAGATGAGAAAAATAGCAGTGTAAAGACAACTAGGTAGAGCAGAACAGGGTGGGGAAGGTGGGAAGGAGGCGGCCGCGATAACATCCTGGTGCGGAGAGCCAGAGGGTGACAGACAACAGTGATTTATTGGGTTTCGCAGAAGACTCCCCGCCAACCATTGCTAATCACTTGTACCCAGGAATCATTTTTTATGTCTCAGCAGTGAAGATGGAGGGAAGCAAAAGGGTGGCAGGGGAAGCATTAAGACGGAAAAAGCTTTGGAAGAGAATAAATGAGAGAGGGACGGGGAGGTGCAGGGCCTGCATTTGGTTCTATAATGGGGAGGGCCGAGAATATTGGTGCCAGGTCATATCCCACTTTATTATACTGTTTGGTGTTCCCCCAGCATGTGTCTTAACCTGAAACCACTCAAACACTGTTTTGGAATAAACTGGAACGTGCTTCCAACCTAGGTGCTTGCTGGCTCATGTTCAGATGTCCATCAGGGTGATCTGTGTTTGATACGCAGGTCATCCAAGCAGCGTGTCACTCTTGTAGGGCACAGGATCCCACAAAAACACACACCTGGTGTAAATCCCGTCCCTGCCACACTCACCCATGCTCTTGGACACATCCTTTAAATGGTGTGAGCGTTGCATTTCCCATCTGGAACTTCGGAGAAATCCCTGGACCTACCTCCTAAGCTGTTGAAGGATTGCTGGAGGATACTTGGCACAGTGATGAGCCCACAGCAAGGGCCCAGTCACAGCTGCTCTGAGGGCTTCCTCATTCCCGTCTGGTCTCATCTCTCATAGGAGGACCTCATCTCTCGTTGGGTTCCTGGGGAGTCTCCACACTTCTCCCTTCCTGGCCAGTTAAGGCCTCTGGAGTTGGCGTTTCTCCTTTGCTTCTCTGCTGAGTCTTGCTCACCCGCTTCTTCACCTCTGAGTTTTAATTAACCTTGGATCGCTAACTGTAGCCTTTATTCAGTCCTCCTTGCTCATGAGATTAAAAAATCAGACAAGCAAAATGTAGCCCAAAGAAGTTCTTGAGTAGAGGATTTCTCCGTGACATATATGGCTAGTAAATCAATCAGTCAATCAGTTGATGTTACTATTGTGAATTTTTACTAATAGGCAAGAATCCCACTTGAAGGAAATACAGTGAACTCAGGGGTAAAGAAACCATACAGGCATGTTAGGGCGCTAGGAAAGGAGGAAAGTCTAGTCCATCCTCCTGCTTACTAGCAGGACTTTCCAAAAGCATTCCAGAATAATTCCTCCTCCCCCCCAGAGGTCCTTTAATGGAGAAATCTTGACACTTTGCACACATTTATCTTCTTATCTGCAAAGTAACACCTTTGTTGGGTTGATGCGAGGTTTCTGATGTCCGTGAAAGCCAGCGTGGCACCTCCCATAGTAAGCAACCCTGACCCGATCAGCCCCATCACTTTCCTCTTGTCAACAGTGGGAAGACGAGGAGGCAACAGAGGAAGCCGTCAGAGCTGGGGGCGCGTGGGTGATCCCCAGCAATAGCATCAGCTGTGGATTTGTGCTTCCTCCTGGGGAAGACAGACAAGGGTATGATCAAGCTGCTTGTCTCAAGGAGATGGGAGTTCAGCAGGGAAGATGGAGCATTTAGGTAAAACCATGAGTGACGGAACAAGCTAGCATGTTCCAGGCCAAAGGATGAGTCCATGGAGGCCTCCCGTATCTACTGAAAGAGGAGGGTGGAAGAGTCAGCCCAAAAATGAGTAATAAAACCTCTGAAAATTAATGCGGGGGCAGTGCCAAAGTCAGTCAGGGCTGCCAGGTCTCAGGGAAGCAGCCGCTGCCTGGGGCGAGAGGGCCTGGGGGTGGTGCTTCTTGGGGAGTCAGGCCTTCCTGGGTCTTGTGCGTGATGGAGGAGCCGGGATGGACAGCAGCAATGGTGTGGTGGAGCGTGGAGGCGGGAACGCCCGTGGGTGTCCAGGGAGCAGGGTGTCGATCCAGTTCGGCTGGTGCAGAAAACTCACACGAAGGAGGCAGGAGCATGAGTCTGCAGAGGCAGGTGCCAGCCAGGCTGGCAGCTTCATGAACGCCAGGCTCCTGAGCTTGAACTTGGTCCAGGAGGCAGTGGGGAGCCATTGAAGGTTTCTGAGCAGGGAAGCGGCATGTGGATGTTTCCGCTTGGGTTCAAGGTTGGATTTGAAACATTTTTAGATACTTCACAACAGTTTCCTCTGGCAAACCGGGACTTCCTTATTTTTGTTGTTTGGAAAATAAACACTCTTCCTTGAACATCAAACAGCTTTTCAAAACACAATGTTCTAATGATCTAGAGAAAGTGATTCAAAAACACAGGGTTTAAGTTTCACTTATAAAGCCCATAATTTTGATGATTGGGGGAAACCCTCTTTGGCAAGAAAAGAGTTTGAGGGATGTGAATGGTTCAGAATTTAGAAGTCCAAAAGCAGACCTGATCTCACAGAAGCAGACAAACCCAATCTATTAACATTCATGACTTTAAAATGTCTCTATATTATAAAACTTACTGGGTTTGCAAACAAGTATGTTAAACCTCTTTCTATGAGTGTAGGTTTTTGTTTGTGCCTTTGTGTGTGTGTGTATATGTGATTGTGAGAGAGGGAGGGAAGGACCCAGTGATACAAATAGTACTTGATTATAAGGATTACCTGCAGCAGTAATATCAGGCTAAAACACTTAGGCGAGCGTTTGGCCAGCTTAGTAATTTTACTCCTGAGAGACAAAGGAATCCTTGTTGCAGTTGTGTATTCTTGAGTCCTGACCTTGTGTTTGTGGCTCCCTTCTTCCCTGAAGACCGGAATTAATTGCATGTCATGCAGAGATCGGGTGGTTGGGGGTTGGGTGGGGGTTGTGCCGAATTGCTGCTGGAGGAAAAGGAATTTGTGGGAGCAGACAGGCTCTGGGGGAGGGAAGGGGGCTGCTGAACAGCACCTGCGTGAAGTAGCTCGCTCAGGTACCCCTGAAGTGTTCTCTGAGATCAAGCTAAGATTACAGAAAGCAGGAGGAGTTGCCATAACCCAAATCAGTTCACTTAAGGAAAAAAAAAAAAAAAAACCGCAGTGAATGTGTGCAATTTCACCTCCAGCTATGTACAGTAGACAATTGCAGGAGTGTTGGCAGAATCAAGCATCTGTTGGGGAAAAACTATACAGTACTTGTTTCTGTTAAATTGGCTTCTGGTGGATACACACTCCATGACTTACTATGAAAATTCCAAAAATGTTTTCCTTCCTTTCTGACTTTAACAAGTATTGTCACTGTCTCAAGTTCCTAGCCATCCAGCTCATAATGGGAATCCAGTCTCATTGTCTGTCCTGAAAAATGGCAGTTCCATTGTCAGACAGATCTCCTAAAAGTTTTGTTTTTAGAAGTTTAATCTAGGGTTTTTTTTTTTTCCATTAATGATTTTTGGAAGAATGCTTTGGAATTTGGGGTCTTGTAATAAGAGACGGCTTGTGGCTAATTAAGCCCCTTTCTGTCTCAAATCTTGCCGGGGAGACCCTAGATTCCTAAAAACAATGAGCGCATGCTGCTGCAGAAAGATGCTCCAGGGAGCTGCAATACTAAATCATCTGTGACAGAATGTTCTCTTAGACAGTGGGATTGCATAAATGGATCAGCAGAAATAAGCGCCTTGGCAGAAGCTTCTTGAGTGGGAAACAGCAGTGCTTTCTTCTGTAACTGGCTCTGGGTAACAGTCTGCTGGGAGGTCCTTGCTGGGGAACCCACGCATGGGCCATGGAGTAGAGAAGGAAAGCTTCCCTGCCGCTCTGTAAGTGTTTTCGCACTTAATGGAAAGAGTTAAGTGAGACTGGCCATTCAGGCCCAGTAAATGCCTCCTGAATTGAATGGCAGAGTGAAGGTTTGTTTGGCGAGGGATGCCACCAGGCCCTGGCCAATGGGAATCAAGGCTGTAAACCAGATGAACAAGATCATCTAGATAGGCAGTAATCAGATTACCCAGAACAGATACTTCAATACCCCAAGACAGGAAGAGTTATTCTAAGGAGAGTGGCAAAGAGTCAAACTCTGTCTGCCTAAAGGATTGATCAGAAGACTTAGTTCACTTTAGAATGGATTTATTGTGCTATGGGTTTAGTTAGAATCACGGAAGGAGATTATGGAGGCTTTTACTAGAGAGAACTTTTAAAATAGGATGGAGATCTCATATCCAGTTCGAATAACATTGCTTTTAGAGGCCAAATGCCACTGAAAGATTTATGGAAGAAAGAGTAAATAATATAAAATGTAAAGATAGAAATAAAGCCTTGATAGAGTTTCTGAGGATAGGAAAAGGAAAATTTGTAGAACTGACTTCATAGGAATTTGGTAGAATTCATTTCATCATGATTGGTTTCTTTTTATTAATATGCTTTCCAGGGGAGTTGTGGGTTTTTTCCCCTCATAGAATCTAAAGTATGTTTATTTCAAATGACCAGTAACACCTGAATGATTTTTTAAATGATATTTATATTCAGGTCAAAAATATGTTTAGCATTGTAAATGAAGTTAACCCAGACATATCAGGTCTCCTAGTGATATTTAGTTATTGGATTCCTTAGACGTTTAAAGGTAAAAGATGCGAAGTTTCAGTATTACAAAAATTAAGTGTAAAGAAGCAATTTGAGTTTACTTACATTCTACTTATTTCTCTTTTTATCCTCAAGCTTACTTGGCAGTAACATTGCATTGATTCACATTTTGTGATCATTTGATCTTGCATCGATCAAACTTAAATCTGGATCTTTGTGTTCTTTGTAAAGATATTACCAAACAAATTAATTATGCAAATAGAATTTTAGAAGGCACATTGAACTTATTTGAGTACTAAACAGGCTTTAAAGGCCTTCTCTGTGTCTATACATCCGCGTTCTTAACCACAGCATGTATCAGCAAGGAGTAAAGGAATTTCTCTCATCCAGCTGCGTCAGTACTTCAGGTTAGTGTGACCAGCAAGCTGTGGCAGTTTGTCTGTCTGCCCTCCCCCACCTTGTCCCCATCTACTAAAGTTTCATCTTTGTAAGCTTACATTTTCACATAAGTGCATGGAACCAAACGAGCATTTTTGTTCATTTTCATCCCATCAGAGAGGATGTTGTGCAAGAGTGGTGTTTTCCCCGAGGATTTTCCTCATGAACTCATCACCTGCTGGAGCAGACTCCTCTCCTTCTTCCCTTCCCCTCACTGGTGGGCAGCACAGTGTGGTTATAATTCCTGTCTTGGTTTAGATCTTCGAGCCAAGATGGACCCGCTCTCTAACTCTTCTGCCTTTGTTTTCTCCTCTGTAAGTGGGGATGGCGAACACCCGCTTGAGCTTCAGCGGATTCCTGGAGGAGTAAACGAGATGCTCTGTGGAAAAAGTGGTCAGTCTGAATGGTAGCCGTCGCCACTTTCATTTGCTCTACAATGACGGGTTTTCTCTTTTCCTACTTCCATCGTCATCTGTGGACACTTACGTGGGAACGGGTTTTGTGCTGCAGCAATCATGGCCAGCAGTGATTGCTGTAGCCATGCTCTCTGCCTCTTGTATGGAGAAAAGGGTGATGGAGAGGCCGAGCTGGGAGCGTCCTCTGTACTGACCTCAGTGAGCAGATATCCAGCCCCCGCACCCCGACAACCCTGTTTGTGGTTCTGTAACAGTACATGCTGTCTTTCTCAGGCAGCAGTGTCTTCCGTCTCCACCCTCCTTGCCATCCTCTGACTCTGTGCCTGGAAGACCCAGAGAGACTAACGGGGGAAATGGGACAATTCATTTCTCTTCGTGCTCTCAAGCTTTTCCAGTGTGTTACAGGGTTGGGGACTGGGCTTCTTCTTTCTCCTTTCTGGTGACACCTTTGGGTCATGGACTGGAAGACTGGCCGTGGCCCTGCTGTGGGCAGCGGGGTGTGGAGCAGAGTGAGACCGTGGGCTTCCATGGTAAAAATCCCCAGCTTTCTGCTCCCCTGGTGCACATCTCGCAAACATTTTCTTAACCCTCCCTTCAAGATAAAAACATGGCAGAGGATGCCTCCAGAGAGGGCAGATAGAGCCTTCTGTCAGAGTAGAATGGAAACCAAGGAAACAGAAGTAAATGATTTGGAAGAAATGTGTGAAAATAGTTTTTACACAAAGGGGTGAACTAGAAGTCAATTAACTTAAGACTCGGGATTGACCTGTTATGACCGTCTTTCAGCCAGATTAGAGATCTGGCCCTCTTGGCGTGGGTCTTCATACAGTACAGAGGGCACTGTACACATCGGTGTGGCAGGATAAGCCTTTTCAAGGCACAACAGTCCTGTCTTAAGGATGGTGAAGTACATCAGCATCAACCTAGGCAAGACTTCCCTCTTGGGAGGGGAGTTTGATTTCAGGGAAAGCTCCCTCAGCCTGATTTCACATCCAGTCACACACCTCTGAGCTTTTATAAAAGACTAGACACCATGCTCCTAAGTTTGAATGAACTAAACGCTATGACATCATGGCTGTACTCATTATGTGTTCAGGCCAGGATGGTGCTGAGCATTTAGTGTAAGGGTCGTAGGAAATCAAGTCACGTTAGAAATGAAATTGGTTTCTGGAATTTACTCTGCTCCCAGGAGCATTGACTCTTGTGGATCCATTGCCAAAGCACGTTTTCTCTTTTCTTCATCCGTCTTTCCATTCTGATTACAAGCTGCTTAAAAATAAATGTAGGCCTATCTCAGTAGCCCAAAACCATGGAGATCAGGATTAAATAATTTTAAGGCAGAAATAACAAGCTTTGATTAAGACGTTCAGAAAAACACGGTCCTAATAGCATCTGCACATTCCTTTTGGATCCTTCAGACACTAAACTAAGCGGGAGCCCGAGAAGCCGTGACACCCTGGGCAGATCACTTAAACTCTGAGCCCTGTTTTCGCGTCTGGAACATTGCAGTCTTATTTCATAGGAATGCTGTGAGGGTTGAGTGACATTAAATGGGCTAATTGGTGAACAGATCTGGAGAGTTGTCCCTCAGTGTTAACTCAGAGTGAGAATCTAGTATTAAAGCGCCACTTTGAGGCTCACTGTTAGATTTCTGAGTTGCTAGGCTGAGTCTTTGCAAGCCTCCTGATGTGTCTTTAGATACACTAACAGATCTAGTGTCTGGTTTTAGCTGTGCCAAGACCACCCTCTCTTGGTTTATCAGCCTCTCTTGGTTTCACCTCTTCATTTGTAAGATGGGAGTAATCTATGTTTTTCTAACTTACAAATAAATATAAGATAGCCAATTAGAAAACTGACCAAATTAAACTCAAATCAAAGTGTAAGTTCTGCGAGTGTTATTGTTTCCCTTGGGTTTTAAGTGGCAAAGGGGAAAATACATAGCAATAATTGCAGGGCAGGCCATTTACAAAACACTGAGTTTGGAATCAGCTAATCTAGGTTCTGGCTTCCCAGGGGGCGCTCGTGGTAAAGAAGCCACTTGCCAATGCAGGAGACATAAGAGACACAGGTTCAGTCCCTGAGTTGGGTAGATCCCCTGGAGAAGGACACGGCGGCCCACTCCAGTATTCTTGCCTGGAGAACCCCACAGACAGAGGAGCCTGGCAGGCTGCAGTCCATGGGGTTGCAGAGAGTCAGACATGACTGAGCGAGTTTGCACACACACTCGCAATCCAGGCTCCAGGCCTGGTCTGCACCGATGGGTGGTGTGTCTCTGGACAGGTCACTTAATCTCTGAAGGCCTCAGTTTTCTTATCTATCAAACACAGGTGCTATTTTAAGCTCCATGACCCTGAATTATAAGGTTATTATGAACTAAAAGACTAATATTCAACTTTTGTTGCAAAAAATGTAAATTTTCTTGGGGTGATGGTACCACTCCTAAGCTGGTCAGTAGATTGAGAGTCTGATGTTCTGCCACTCATAAAGGATGACAGCATTCAAAAAGTAAAACTGAAAAGCAAAAGATATTTGACACCATTTGGGGTGGGTGGGGGGAAGGCAGCAGCATTAAAGCTCTTTACTACCTAAAACTCGGTCTTCATCCCGTTCTGAATGGGAACTACTGACTTCTCTCTGGTGTTCAGCATTCCAGAATAACCCTGAAAGCAAGTTTTCTGGCTGAAATCACTGCTCCAAGGGTTAGAGTTTTTTTTTTTTTTAAGTGGTGTTTTATTAGCCAGAGAAATAATTTTTAAAAAAGAGAAGCAGGAAAACCCCAAGGCCCACAGCTAGCTCTGATGGAACTTCTCTGGAGGGCTGCGGCCCGTTGTGCCCTGGCCTGCCCCTCTGGGTGGCCGGGTTTTTGTGTGAAGGAACTTCCCATGCAAGCCGGTTTCTCCCCAGCCATTTTTGATGGATTAGGAGGTACCTGGAATGTCTTGAAAGACTGAAACTTGGTCTGGGCTCAGTGGAAAGAGCTCTGTGATGGATTAGGGATGTCTGATGGATTAGGAGGTGCCTGGAATGTCTTGAAAGACTGAAACTTGGTCTGGGCTCAGTGGAAAGAGCTCTGTGATGGATTAGGGATGTCTGCTCTGAGCGGAGGTAGGACCTTGTTTGTGCCGGGTCTTTGCTGTCCCGACTGGGCGGGGTGGGAGGATCCTTTGGGACTTGTCCTTTCAGTGGGAAGAAGGTCAAGGACTTCCGCCAGTGCTGTTCCTGGTGTCCTGGGAAAGTGCTTATCCAAGTCCCTGGCAGGTACTGTTCAGCTCTCAGCAGGAGTCTTCCTCCGGTTAGTGTCACAGGATGGAAGAAGGGAAATCTGTTGATTCTGTACCATGGTCACAGGACCGGTGTTGAGGGTGGAAGGAAGCTGTCATTCCAGCGGTCACCATCAGATTCTCGTGGAAACTTCAGCACGCAGACCAGGGCACTCGCCTTCCCGCAGGGCAGCTGTGCACCGCGGAGCCCTGCAGACTGTGGCGGCGGAAACCCAGCCCTCGGAAGGACCGGGAGGCTGGGCCCTCGGGACACTGCACACTGTGATTCTTGACATTTAAAACAGAAGTTCTGTTACCTGAAAGAGCATTGGAGAATTTACCAACCTGTATAGGTTTGAGGATGACCCTCAGGTATCCATGTTAGCAATTCTGAAGTTGACTTCTCTTCCCCTTCAGAATGTGCTGGATGTTTTTGTACTCTTGATATGCTTTCCTAGCGATGTTTAAACTCTTCAGATTTTCCTTTTTGTAAAGCACACTCAGGGGGAGAGTAGAGTGGTTTTTGCAGCTCTCCCAGTGTGGTTCCCCCAGCCAAATGTCTTGGAGACCTCCTAACTTCCTAACTTTAAATCCATCAGCCACACTGTGCGTGCTTGTGTGTGCTAAGTCACTTCAGTTGTGTCCGACTCTTTGTGACCCTATGTAGCCCACCAGGCTCCTCTGTCTATGGGATTCTCCAGGCAAGAATACTGGAGTGGGTGGCCATGTCCTCCTCCAAGGGACTTTCCCTACCCAGGGATCAAACCTGCATCTCTTGTGTTTGCTGCATTGGCAGGCAGGTTCTTTACCACTAGCGCCACCTGGGACCACAGGCTCGACCACACTAAAGGATTAATAATAACTGCAACTTATTGAGCACTTACTGAGCACTCCCAGGAGCCAGGGTCGCTGTGTAACAAGGGTCAGTTGCAGGAGTGAATGGGGCCGCGCGTGAAGTGGGCTCGAGGTTGAACATTGTCTTTTGAGAAGTGACAGGTTCACTGAACGTGGACCTGACTTCCTCTGCTACTGTGGTTTCCTGCCATTTCCAGTGCCTGCACTTGGGCTGTGCCTACGATTAACTTTCAATTATCCTGAAGCCGATAAACCAGTTTGCAGATTAACCAAGGTGAAGGCTCACCTGGGCTTGGGAGGTACTCATCAATTCAGCTGCCCCACAATTAGCTGGTTCTGGTTGACTGCATACCCCGTGGTCCAGGAGCCTGAGGGCTGGGCTGCTGCAGGGGAGGAGAGCTAAGTGCCAGTGTCTTCTGGGACCTTCCATCCCTTTCCATCAGAGGAGCCCACAAGCCTGGCAAGTCCTGCAACCTCCAGCACATCCCCTGAGACGTTCGGAAACTCCTGGGGCCCCAGGGCTCTGCCTGTGCCCCCAGTACCTTCCAAGTTGGGGAGATCAAGTTAGCTAGAGGGCACAGTTCCTTTGACAGTCCTGGAGAGGAAGTGATCTACGGTGTTGAAAGAGACTCAGCAAGCAGGGGCCCTAATTCCCCCTTTCCTCCCCGTGAATCCCCCACCCATGGTGCCCCCAAACGTGGGTTTGCAGGCTTGAGTCCGTGGGCAGTGGCTACCTCCTGTGGTCAAAGGAGGCTGAGGCCACAGTGGCAGTGAGGCAGGAGTGGCCCACAAAAGCGAGGCGTGTGCCAGCCTGGAGCATACACAGTCTAACCCCGAAGCCAACCTCCTGCCACCCTGGGAGGGATCTCAGTTGTGGGGGAGGAGCCTCGAGTCCAGGGTAAACTCCACATCTTGAGAAAGTGCCCATGAACTTTGGTCTCTGGCCCGTCAAGGAAGAGCAAGCCTTTGCTCAGGACATGCTCGCTGCGCCTCCGTGGATTATCTGATGTTTAAGCAGCTTTCGCGCAGGCGCCTGGCACGACCTTTCACCTCTGACTCGGGGCTCATCCCACACCTGCCCGGCCTGGCCGCCCTGGGCGGTGCAGTCGAGGTTGCCGACCGCTGCAGCCCTCCTCAGCCTGGCCGTGGGTTTCCTCGGGTCCTTCCCTTTGGCTCACGTTTTCCCAGGGCTGCCTGTGTGTACAGTCTAGATATCACATTTTATTAACACAAAGAAATCTGCTCTGGCTGCCTGGCTCTTGCAGTCACATGGAGAGAAATGTGCTCCTTCACTTCGCCAGCCCGCAGCTCTGTGCAGAATCCAGCCGCGGGCTGGGCACCGCGCCAAGCTTACATTTCACTTTGGAACACACTTTCGCATCACTCCTTGGCAGAACATCCACGGCGGCGTCTATTTGGGGAGTGAGTTAGAGAAGTGTTATTTCCCTCTTATGAGTGTCGAGAGATAGGACCTTTAAAGCATGTTTGACTGGTCCCCGTCCCTGACGTCTTAAGGGGGCCCGGGTAATGCGGGGACCCAGCGAAGCATGGCAGTGGCGGGCGGGAGAGGCCTCCTCCAGGTTCCCCTGTTTCCTAAGTCAGTAAACATAGCCAGGACTGCCTGGGACAGAGAAACTCAGGCCAAGGTAATAACATCAAAACCAAAGTCCTGGAACTCTTGAGTAAACTAGTGACCCTCCCAGATAAAACAACTTTGTTGTCCAAATCTTCCTTTCCAAAGATCTAAGACTTTTCAAATGCTGGTCCAAGGCCAGCCATTGAAAGAAAGAGCTTCAGCAAGCCTCCTGGAATGGCAAACACTGTTAAAATAAACAAACGAACCTCTTCCATTCAGTTTTCCCTTACTGGTCTATTTTTATTTCTGCCCCCCCCACCTTGGTACTTAACATTTTGTAATCCCCTCCCTTCTGCACCTCTGCTCCCATCCTCACCTCACTTTTCTCTGGGACTGAGCTCATTGTTTCGCCTTCAGTAACACAAATATCTAATTTCAAAAAGAGGAATTGGGGGAAAGGGGTGGTGTAACCTCCTCTTTTTGGTGTTGGCTCATACACCATTCTTACAGGTGGATACCTAAGCCTGACTTGGGTTTGAAAAGAACTTTGGTTCTGGAATTTTAAACCCTGATTAGGAAAGATCAGAATGGTCAGAACACAGAGATTCATTGGAATCATACTTAGCTCTCTTTTCTCAATGAAATTGACCCCTCTTGAAACAAACAAAAAATTGAAAATAAACTCTTTTTTTCCACATTGTGCCAGCCCATACATCCTTTGGGGATTTCCCAAGTGCCAAGTCTTATTCTGATCCTAGTGTTGACTGCCTTGGAATGTTGCTTTTGCTGTCAGTCCCATCTAGCCAAACAGCAACTAATAAAGATTTAAGAAACTTTTTCATCCACAAGATGCATACGGCAGCTGCTGCTTCATAGAACAGAATGCCACGGATCCCCTCCCCCCATGAGAAGGGTGCCCAGAATCTTGGGGACCAGGATGCAGGCTCTGCTGCCAGGCATCTGGACAAGTTTCTCCTTACTCTGCAGAAGGGAGGGGGCAGAAACCCATGCCACCTGTCTCCAAAACCTGAAGGTAATTAGCTTTAAAAATAATGCCAAGTTCTCATGGTGATGGTAGAGGCCTCAGCACAGTGGGGGGTGGAAAGAGGGCTATTTCACAGAGTAAAACTGTTGCAATCACATTAGTCATTTCAGGTGAGGTCAGACAAGGTTATTGGAGAGATGAAAGTTGCCCTGCAGTTTCAAAGAGATCTCCTGAAAGCATTGAGAAATGGTTGAAGTTCAGAATCTTTGTTCTCCTTCCCCTTATAAGCAAGACAGGTTTTTTTTTTAGGGTTTTTTTTTTTGTCTCTTTTTCCTTTTGGATGGGCAGAAGCTCTGGTGGACGACGGGGATGGTCTGATCTGCAGTCTGGCGGGTGTGTTGTGTGGGTCACCTGCTTTCTACGTTGGCCACGGTGAGTGTGTAAGCTCTTGGCTCGCTGCCATCTGCCACCCAGCAAGATGGCACCTCGAGGTGGCTACCCTCTGCCCTTGCTTGGGGGAGGGTTCAGGGAATGTAACTTGATGATATAATTAACTGATGTAATGCACACTGCTTTTCTTACTGCTTTGAATGGCAGGACACTTGCCACTCAGAATTGACTGTGTTGGGACTTTGAAAATCAGTAGATTAAGTGGCTGGGCCTGGGTTTGACCTAGTCTCTTGCCAATGTGGGTACTTCCGTCCCATGAGAGTTTTGCATAAAACAGGTGGTGGTGTGTTGAACCCCATGTTCCCCAGAGCACTTGTGTGGACTGTACCCCTGCTCGTGGGTGTCCAAGAGACAGGGATTGGGCGTTTCTCTCAGGCACCAAAGCCCATGCTTTGCCCCATGGTTGGTGTACGTGCTTCCCCAGTCAGCATTTGTTGAGTGATTGAGACCGCAAAGACGTTACTTTCACCATAAATGGTTTTCCAGGAGCACTTGTGCTCACTTCAATATCTTCGGCAGAATTTGGTTCAAAATGGCAAGTCTGTATGGAAGGTCCGGGGGATGTGATGAGCTCCTTTAGGGCAGCGCTGAGTCAGGGTGGTCTTGGAGGAGGGGCCGTGCGTACAGACCCTGGTGGACGGTGATGGGGTCAGGGCTGACCTCAGGGCTCCAGTGAGCTGCTCTTTGGGCTGTTTTCTGATAGGTTGTTGAATAGCCAAGGATGAGAGATTACAAACAAAGGTGGGTACTCACTCAGCCCTGACTTTCCATGCCAAGTGGCAAGCCAGCAACTCCAGACTGTTCCGTGTCCCCAGATCACCTGTAAGAGTTGTGAAACTCATTTAACAGGTACTTAATTGGAGTTTTAACTGGGCAAGTAAGAAGTCCCATGTTGGGTTGGGGGAAGGGAGGAATGGAGAGGAATCCCAGTTTTTTGAAAAACACCAACTTATAGTTCTTCAGTTAGCAGATGCAGAGGCCTCTCCAGTGACACGTTAGGATGTAACTCCCCTGAGCATAGGGTTTTTTGGTTTGAGGAAGGCTGCTCTGTCCTCACCAGCCAGTGGCTGGGGCCTCTGAGATAGACAGGGCCCTGCTGGAAGGAGAGGGGCTTCGGGGGCCGACCCTGTGCTGAGGATGGCCTGGGGGCCGGAGCTGCCCTTCTGGCCTCCTGTCCTCTGCCATGGCAGGTCAAGAATTAGATTGGGTTTTGGCTGGATCTGTGATGTCCTCAACAGTCTCTGAGCAGAGTTCATTCTAAGCCCCCTGCCCGCTGTGTGCCCACACCAGAAAATGCAGTGTGAAGCTTCTGGAGGCCCCTGGAGGTGTGGGACCCTCCCCCACGTGCTGCTGCTGTTCAGTCTGCTGTGTCTCAGTTTAGTAGAATGTTGGGGAAAAGAACCTCCCTCCTACTAGGGTGAGGTCACAGAGGCCTCTGGAGAAAACAGAGCAGAAAATTATTCAAACAACTGCGGCATTTGAAAAATCATTTTGAGAAAGGTTTAAAATATTTTTTAAAAACTGCATAGCAAGCACCCTTCCATTATCCAGGGTGAATTAACATCTTGGCATATTTACCATGTATGTTCATATATAAATGTATGTATTGGTTTATGAACTTAAATGTTACAGATCAAGTTGTGATTTGGGGGGAACTTTTAAAAAAGAGCCATGTATAAACTCATAAGGCGGAACATTAATAATTCCGAATCTGCTTTCTCGGGTGCAAATCTGTCCTGGCCCTTTGGGTCCGCCGTATTAATAAATAAGCCTGGCTTGAGTCTGGCTAGGAAGGCCAGGCTGGCTCATTGGAACACGGCGTTCCGCTCGGTTAGCCTTTGTCAGAGGGGGGCAGGCGGCTCGTTGGCACAGAATCCTGGGTGTCTGCCTTTGGAATGTGAGGGGAGTATCCCTTCACTTCAGGGGAGACTGCACCAGGGCCATCTTCTTCCCTTGGTGCGGAAGAAAAACAGACAAATGCACAGAGCAGACGTTCAGAGAAGAGCGTGGTACAACCCAAAGCTGCATGGTGAGCTGTGATGCCCGCTCACCCCAGGGCACCCAGCGTCACAGGGGAGGCCCGTTAGGTGAGGCAGCCGGACCGGTCACCCTCGTGCCTTCTTTCTTGACAGCTGAAATCCTGAGAGTCAGGCAGTCTGCAGTGTGCACCAGTTTTTCTCTGAACACAGAGCTTCCTTCAAACAGATGGGTAAAAAGGAACAGTGTGATTAACAGCTAATCCTTCTCTAGTATTTACTGTAGCCTGGGCTACAAGCTAGACTGAATGGTTTTACATGTACAATTAAAACTCAAAGCAAGCCCTGGGCGCTGCTATTATTGGTACTAGGTAGGTACTATTATTATGCTCCTTGCACAGAGGAGAAAACCAAGGGCCGGAGAAGGAGCAGACAGCCGACGGAGTCCGGTCAGTGGGCAGCCGGGCTGGCTGCGGCACCTATGTGCAGGCCCACCCTCCTGTTTCCCCTCAGGAGATGCTTGCCTTCATGGAAGGTGGAGAACTCCCGGGACCTCGGAACCCCCGTGTGGATGGCATGACAGTGTCAGGCATCCTGGGGACCTGGGTGTGGAGGGGATGCCAGCGAAAGGACCCCCAAACCAGGCCATGCATGTGTCTGTGGTGGCACTGAGATCACACCGCCCCGGCCTGGGGAGGCCAGCTGTCAGAGCGCAGGCTTCCCTTTCAAATCATAGCGGATGTGACTTAAAAATGGATTCTGTGCTTTGGTACGGCTCTCAAAGCCACAGAGCCTTCCAGTCCGATCTTAAAAGTGAACCTCAGTGAAGTGGTAAACACAGCCATCCCGGAAGAGTCAGGGACACTC
>NW_011494756.1:327530-343527 GCF_000754665.1 Bison bison bison | reverse complement strand
AGGGACACTCTAGAGGCTTGGCAGCACGCAGTGCCTCTGTGCCGAGCTCGTGGCGCGGTCTGCGGAGGGCGGAGGGCAGGGGCGGGCTCCCAGGGCCCAGGCTGTGCTGATCTGCCCGGTGCAGCAGGGAGGCCTGTGGGGCCCGAGAACACCAGTCCTCCGTGCTGAGATTTCCTTCCTCAGCCCTCCCGAGTGGCTGGCACGGAGAACCACGCACGGCCATGTGGACGTGCCGGGCGGCAGCTCTGTGCTGCGCCATCCGCGGGTGGGTGAAGGGAGTACGCACCTTCACGTGCTTTTCAGAGACATGCTTACCGAGAGCTCCTTGCAGACTCAAAACGTGGGGAACGGGTGTTCACAGAGTCAGGTAGGTGAGGAGGCTCAGGCGTGGAGCCGGCATTTGGTAAATATTAGTTCCCTTCCCCTTCCTGTGTGTGAGGCAAGTTGTACAAGTGAAGCATCAGCAGTTCAGATGCAAAAATAGAGCTCCATGTGAGGATGTGGCCTCTTTTCCCTGCGTGTGGACCAGATGTCAGGCTGCCTGGTGAGGACTCCAGGAATGTGACAGCTTCCTTCTTCGGGGCTTCACTGCTTCTCCCCATATGGAGGAGCCTCCCTCTCGATGCACTTCTTGGATCTGAAAAACAAGAATGAAAAAGAGGATGGTATAAAAGTCTCAGGAATGAACTTTCTGTATTCTCCTTCTTAAAAAAAGCATTTGCACATGTGTTCTTTGGCTCTTACCTTCAGGTTTGATACCTGGTCACCACATCATTATCCCTGTTACTTAACATGATAAAAATTAATGGAGGATCACAGCAAATGAACCTTTGTTTTCAGTGCATTTATCCTTTTCCTTACCTGACATTTACTGAGGGCCAGCTATCAGGCTTTGAACTAGATGTTGGGAATTCAGAGATCAGGAGGATGTTATCTCTTGAACTTGAGAAGTTTATGAACTACAAAGAGATAGATAAATAAATGTGACTAAAGTGTATGGGTCTTCTCTGGCAGTCCAGCGATTAAGATGCTACACTTCCACTTCCCTGGTGGTTCAGATGGTAAAGAATCTGCCTGCAATGTAGAAGACCTGGGTTCAATCTGTGGGTTGGGAAGAGCCCCTGGAGGAGGGCATGGCAACCCACTCTAGTATTCTTGCCTGGAGAATTCCATGGACAGAGGAGCCTGGTGGGCTACAGTCCATGGGGTCGCACAGAGTCAGACACGACTGAGTGACGAAGCACACTTTCATTGCAGGGGGCGCAAGTTCAGCCCCTAGTTGGGGAACTAAGATCTTATAAGGCACATGCCATGGCCAAAAAATAGAGGGGGGTAAAAAAAAAAGTACCACTTGGAAAGAAATGAAAGTTGTAAAGAAAGAAAATAGAAATTAAAAAAAAAAAAGTGTTAAGGGTATGGACAAAGTGAAGTCAGGAAGGCAAGAGTGGTCAGCTCTGAATGGGGTGCAGAGAAATGATCAGAGATGAACTGTGTCTTGAAGAATGAGCTCAAATTATTCAATGTGAAGTACATATTTAAATGACTCATTGAGTTTTTCTTGACTGATACTAATTTCCATTAAATACGCTCAAGAATTAATTCAGATCATAGCGTTAAGGGACATGAGACTAAAATTTTAAAATGAGAGGGAAAATAATAAAAAGAATGTATATGTGATGAATACCCAGAGAAGCGAGGCTTTGGTGTGTGGTAAGGGGTCGGGGGTCTGCACTCCAGGGCAGCTGAGGCACGTGTCTCAAACGTGGCACATTTAGAGAAGTTGGGAGGTTAGAGGCGGTGTAACTGATGGAATTTGACAGTTGCTGTGGCAACACACCCACTTTCAGAAAAGCATTTGGTGGGAGGGGAGGAAAAGGTGTGGTCCTTGCCCTGGGCTGCCTTACTCCCCACATTGCCTGTTCTGGCCAAAGGTGAGGATGGATTGAGAAGGACAGACGCCCCACGTGGCTGACTGTTGTCTGCTTTTGTGGAACTGACTCTGGAATAAGATAAGGAGATAAGTAAACCAGAGCAGACAACTGGGGACCATTTGAACAGGAGGGGGCGTTCTGAGCAAGCCCATTGCCTTCAGGAAAACATCTCCCAAGCACTGTATTGGAATATATTGAATGACCCATGGATTTCTGTGAAAAAATGCACATGGCACAAATGTGTGTAAATCTCCCCTATGGAAGCAGCAGCAAAGAATGCTGTTGGCATAAAAAAAGAGTCCTGAGAGGAGCAAAAAGACTTTGGTTTATGAAAAATTGGTTTTGAAAAGTTTTGGCCCAAGAGCTGGGTGATTGTCTCTGCGGCGCCACCTTCTGGCACGTCAGAGGTATGACATGGTGTGAATCTCTATGGGTGGTGGGTTTCCTTACTGGCTTCCATGTGCTAGCTACTTACCTCCACGTGGGCTGTATCTTCAGACCTTTGGTTCAGGACTCAGCGACACAACATCAACAACAAATTGGTTCTCGACTTCGGCCTCATGTGAGACTCTGGAGGAGCTTTTTGAAAAAAGTTATTTAAAATAATTTAATTACAAAAGAAATAGTTCAGTCGCTTAGCGTGTCCGACTCTTTGCAACCCCATGGACTGCAGCACGCCAGGTTTCCCTGTCCATCACCAACTCCTGGAGCCTGCTCAAATTCATGTCCATTGAGTCGGTGATGCCATCCAACCATCTCATCCTCTGTCGTCCCCTTCTCCTCCCACCTTCAGTCTTTCCCAGCATCAGGGTCTTTTCCAGTGAGTCAGCTCTTCGCATCAGGTGACCAAAGTATTGCAGCTTCAGCTTCAGCATCAGTCCTTCCAGTGAATATTCAGGACTGAGTTCCTTTAGGATGGACTGGTTGGATCTTCTTGCAGTCCAAGGGATTCTCAAGAGTCTTTTCCAACACCACAAATCAAAAGCATCAATTCTTCAGCACTCAGCTTTCTTTATAGTCCAACTCTCACATCTACACATGACTACTGGGAAAACCATAGCTTTGACTAGACGAAGCTTTGTTGGCAAAACAATGTCTCTGCTTTTTAATATGCTGTCCAGATTGGTCATAGCTTCTCTTCCAAGGAGCAAGCGTCTTTTAATTTCATGGCTGCGGTCACGATCTTCAGTGATTTTGGAGCCCTCCCAAAATTAAAATCTGTCACTGTTTCCATTGTTTCCTCATCTGTTTGCCATGAAGTGATGGGACCAGAGGCCATGGTCTTAGTTTTTTTGAATGTTGAGAAGTAATATATGACCAGTGTAAAATACAACTTGAGTTCCTATATCTCATTCCCAGATTTAACAGTCAGCAGTGCCTTGGATACTCTTCCAGACATTTTCTTTGTGTGTATAAATACATGTGTACATATATTTATAGAGAGATTGATTGTGTAGAGAAGTATGGAAATATACGTATATGCACACACTATACGAAGAATATGTACTATACATAATGTTATGCAACTTGCCTTTTTTGCTTAATGTTTTTTGGATATCTTTCCATATGAGTATATGGAGCTCTCCTGGCTGCATGGAATTCCATTGTCTGGATGTGCTGTAATTTATTTAACAAGTACCTTTAGCTTGTTTTCATCCTTGGTTGCCATTCTCCATACATTCAGCATATTTAAAGTGTAAGTTCCTAGATGTGGAATTACTGGTTCAAAGTGTGTAGGCTCTAAAAGAATTGTACTAGTTCCTATCAAAAGTGAGTGTGAAGGCTATTTCTTCTTTCATTAAAAAAATAAATCAATAAAACAAACTGAAAATAGAGAGTTCCAGGCCCCATTTTCAGAGCTTCTGACTGAGGTGGGAGAGGTATTTGAACATCTATATGTTTTAAAGCTCTGCAGGTGAATCTGGGCCATAACCAGGGTTTACCCCCTCAGACAGGGGGTAAAATTAGGAACCGTGCTCCTAGGTGGTGATGCCTCGGTTATGCCCTTTCAGATCCAAATAGCAAGGCTTCCCTTTTGGTGGCCAGCTAGTGGGTAATTCCTTACTGCGTGGCCTCAGATTCCATTAGAAGAGACAGAGTTTGTGGATATGAAAGTCAATACCTTGCTGTCTGACTTCAATATGAAGAGCCCCTGGCCTGGCCCACTTTGGGGAGTAACAGTGTCTCCTTTCTTCTGCTTAGTTAGCTTCAGGAGATAGAGAGAAAACGGACATCTTTTCTTCAGAGAGCCCGTTGTAAGCATCCTCCGTCTCGGGGAATGACTCCTCCTGCACAGCGTGTGTCAGAAGAAAGTCTCCGCCTTCATTGCTTTCGGTCGCTCTCCTTCTGTCCTTTGAGGCTGTGCTCTGCCATCCCCTTCCATGCCTCTGTCCGTTGAGCTGTGCCAAGAGCGGCGTCCTTGCCCGCTGGCATCAGGGCATCACGTCTCGCTTCACGCCTCCCACCCGCGGAGGGATACATCCCTGTCCCTCCGTCCCTGTCCGATACGTCTGTCCTTTCGTTTTTGAGGAAACACCCCTATCCCTGCCCATCTATTGTGTGCCCACGTGTCTTTTCAGTTGGCTTCTTTCTCTCATTCCCATGTTTAGGTAAGAACTGCCTTTCGTTAGCTAAGGAGTTTCTATCAATATTAGGAAATCTGAGTTGACTGGGGTGGTGGGGGCGGGTTGCACGCTGGAATGACAAAGGTCACGGAGGCGCTGGGCCCCGCTGGGTCCACCGAAAGGTCACAGACTGTGCCGGGCCCCCCATCCCTCGCGTGGTCCTGGCGGGCCCTGGCCTGAAGCTCGAGAAGGGGTTTCGCAACACGAGGACCCGCACGAGTGTTTGATGCTGACTTGGTCCTCGTTTCTGTTTACCCAAGAGGCACGCAGACCTCACCTCGTGCCTGGGGAATAGAAAGGCAGATTTTTGTCCCATATAGATTTTTCTACATGAGGCAGGAGCCAGATGGGTTTAGCTTGGCTAATCTTAGTGCAAGCTGGAAAATTCCAATTTTTCCGAAACAACACATTTCTAAGAAATTGTCTGGTTTAGAATATTATGCTAGTATATGTAAGGGAACCACATGACTCTGGGCTGACTTACAGCGAGGCTTATAAATACGTAGGAAAATGTACCTGCATCTCCCTTGTCCCCCACCAGCATGGTGGTGGCAAGGACTAGATTCCGTTAAGCCCCTCCATTTTTATTGCTTGTCAAAACCAGTGCCTGTTTGGCAAATATTCCGTTGTGTAGGACTTAAATTTATTTGAGAAAACCTGAGTGTCTGCCTTTCCCAAGTCTCGGCATGCATGACGCATGCTCAGTGAATGTTGATTCAGGTTTTACATCGCTGGAAACAGTGTGTGTTGCTCTTTAGTCTTCCCTTCTCCTCTGCCCAAATAACCGAGACCAAGCTATCACTTCTTTAAAACGCAGTTCCTCCCATGATACCTCATCACCAAGGTGTATGCCCATCGGACGACAGTACCCGTGCCAGGAGCACCTACGTGAAGCAGAGTGCCCGCCTTGCCCCGGATGAGACGCTGGGTGGGGTGGGGGGCACACAGTGCGTTTTGTTCAGGTACCAGCTGACTCTGTGGGGTTAAGCTGATTTCCCCCTCCCCAAGAATCCATATCCCCGAGATAGCAGAACCCCACCCCACACCCCCACTGCGACTCCTGTTGCCTAGCAACACTTATTTAGTAACCTTTCAGAATCATCATTAATACTGAGGAAGAGAACCTCCCTGCTCCATGTTACATACACAGCCTGCGCACTGCAGACTTCTCTGTTGTGGGCTGGAGGGGTATCTACGGGCATTTTTTATCTGTCATCCTCTGTCCAACATACACTCTCCAGACCAAAAGTGAATCAAAAGATGTCACGAGGACTTTAGGGGACATCAAGGCAGTGGATGCAAAGGAGCCACTCTAGGCTGGTCGCTCAATATCCCTCAGAGAGAGCTCCCCCAGAGGACGCGGAGCAGACATGGACATCCCGAGGAGCGGGCCAGAGCCCCGGACTCCGCCGCACGAGGGGTCCAGGGGAGGGCTGCTTGGCGGGAATTGTTGGCCACGGCCTGTGGTATTCCTGTTGTACTTGGGCGGGTGGCAGTGGTGGCGGGAGTGTAGAGAGAATAGGGCTTTGGAAGTAACCCAAGTCTGAAGGTAAGCTCTTGTACCTCACTGGTTGCTCGACCTGGAGCCAGTTATCAAGCTGTAACGCGGCGAACCCTCGCTCAGTCAGCCCATGACACCAGCTTGTCCAGGAATGAGCCCACTTCCTGCCTTTCTGTCCTCTCCAAGAACTGTCCACAGACTCCTCTAAAGCTCCCATCCCTGGAACGTCAAGATTACCCCACGGCCTTTTCTCTGATTTTCTTCTTGCCCTGTATTATCTCCCAGGGGATCTCGAGGCTGTGAAATCCATATCTCTAGTTACAATTGCGCTTCTCAGGCCTGGACTTTTGCCTAAAGCTGAGGTCCACATCCTCCGGGGTCTCCATCTGGAGCCCAGAGGTGCCTGGATTTGGTGGAGCCACACACTCTGACTTTTCCTCTGAAAGTGCTCAGGGCACCGACTCCTGGGTCCCGGTGAGTTTTATCACCTCCTTTCTGGCTGTCCAAGCCGGAACCTGCAAGTTGGTCCTGCTCTCTCCTGCGCTGCCTCACAGATTTACGGAGTCTCATATTGATCCTACCTCATCAATGACTCTTAAATCCAGCCTGCCCTCTCCCAGCGTTGGGGGAGCTGCTCAGCACGTCCTGCCTCCCCTCTGATGCCTCCTCCACTGTTGCCATGGTGTCACCTCATCACTCACTCACCAGCCCCTTGAGGGTGAGATCTGGCCACCGAGGGCCCCTCTCTGTCCGGTCTCAGCTCTTCCTTCCCCTCTCCTCGACCTCTAAGCTCCAGCTACCCCCTGCTCTCAGTTCCCTGCCTGATCCAGGAGTTCTTCAACATCTTCATGGCCTCACAGATTCTGTTCTCTCTGTCTCTTATCACCCCTTATCTCTTTACTTGTCCAGCCAATGTTGAGAATCCTCCAAGATGCCAACTCCCTCTGAGAAGCCTTTCCCAATGTCCCTGCAACTCCCTCCAGGGATCTGGCTTAGTGATCGGCCTTTGGCCTCCACCCTGTGGTTCCCTGAGCAAAGCTCTCCTGTAGCACTTAGCACCTGCTGTGAACACCTGTGTGCTTACAGTGTCCACCTCCAGGCTGTGTGCTGGGTTTTATTTATGTATTTTCACAGCTTGGCTTCCCTGGTGGCTCAGGTTTGATCCCTGGGTCAGTAAGGTCCCCTGGAGAAGGGAAAGGCAACCCACTCCAATATCCTTGCCTGGGAAATCCCATGAACAATGGGCTACAGTCCATGGAGTCACAGTGTCCAACACCACTGAGCGACTCTCTCTGTCTCTCTCTCTCTCACACACACACACACACACACACACACACAACAAAAGTAAATACACAACTAGGAAACTGACAGCTCTGCTGGATTAAGAACATGCAAACTTTTGGTGCTTCGCTGGTGGCTCAGACAGTAAAGAATCTGCCTGCAATGCAGGAGACCCGGGTTCAGTCCCTCGGTTGGGAAGATCCCCTGGAGAAGGAAATGGCAACCCACTCCAGGATTCTGGCCTGGGAAATCCCAGGGACGGAGGAGCCGGGCGGGTCCATGGGATCACAAAGAGTCAGGCACGACTGAGCAACTAACACACACACGCTCAGAACTTAGTCCATAGTAGGTCTTAGTAAATGTTTGTTAAATCAATGTTTTAGTCAACAAGCCTTTGTTTTACTTTATTATTATTATTTTAAAATATTTATTTGGCTGCACCAGGCCTTACTTGCGGCACACAGGATCTAATTTCCTGACCAGGTTCAGATGCAGGCCCCCTGTGTTGGGAGTGGAGTCTTAGCCACTGGACGGCCAGGGAAGTCCCAACAAGCCTTTGCTAATCATCTTCTGTGCAAGGCATTGGCCAGGCCTTTGCCTGAAAAGATTTCCAGTGTAGTTTGAGAACAGATAATTGCTTAAAAGCTATAGAGTCACTTAACCTGAGAAGCTTCCAGGCCAGCATATGCTTGCATGAGATATGATATAGATATTAAATGTGAGGCATGTTGGACGTTGTCACCAACACTGGGACAGTCAGTGGGAGGGGGGCTTGACTTAGACCTTGAGGGGCGGTCAGACAGGTAGAGGTGGAGACGATGAGAAGCAAGAGCATCTGGAACAGGGCCAACCAGCGTGGCTGGACTGAGAGCGGAGCAGGGCTGAGGTCATCTCGGCCTCTGGACAAAGCTTGGACCAGGTGGCGGAGCGAGGCCGCTGGCGGCCTTGATCGGGTGGAGGTGCTGTTTGAAGCGCTCAGGACAAGCCTGCAGGGGGGCAGGGGGCCCAGCGAGGAGGGCACTGCATCAGCCCAGGTCCTCAGGGATGGCCTGTCCCGCCTCTGACGGATCTGAACCAAGATGCACAGCCTCCCCAAGACTTAAGGATGGTTACTGCTAGAGCTGGAATGACCTTTGCTCTCATCCTGAACTCGCATCTCATTATATAACTGGTGCTCAAACCAGAGCCCAGGGGGTCTCGCCCACAGTCCGCGTCACTGGCCTGGTCTCTGGATTCCAGTCCTTTTGCATGAGATGGGCGTGGTCCACACCTGAAGCCTGAAGGAAGAAGAGATAGGAGATGGCAGCGTCCAGGCCTTGGGAGACCCGGGGAGAGGGGCTGGTGGTCCCGGCAAGCTCAGCCTGTGAGTTCAGTTCCCAGCGGCGGTGAGTGACAGGCCTCGAGTGGCTGCACCCTGACCAGCGCAGGACTCTGAACTCTGGGTAGAGAATTTCAGAGTGCGCTGGCTGGGCGCCGAGGCAGGAGGCCTTAGCAAAGCTTATTTACTTTTGGGTGCTCAGCCTTGAGACTCGCACAGGAAAGAATTTGTGTGGATCGCCTTGAGAAGCCACACCTGAGTCCTATTCATGTTCACCCGGAAACTCAGGCTTTCAAACAATTCTGTTTCTCTTCCTATGTTTGTTTGGATAGGTTGAGGGGTTGGGAGAGGAGGAAGGGTGTCGCTCAGGGGAATGTGGGCCATTTGTTTGCTGCCGGTTCCGGGGTTTGCCGTGGACGTCAGCAAGCCCTGTGCTTACCTCGTCCCCAAATCCAAACAAAAACTCACATGGCCCAGGGGAGAATAGTCAGTTTAATAACTCGCCCTGGCAGCACTTTGAAAACTGCAGGTTTCAAGTGACTAGACCTGCAGATTTTCACCAACTCGGACAATTAAAGAGGCTCCAGGGACCTCAGCGGTGCTGACTCCAGTGGTGCGTGTTGTCATTAGAAACGGAAAGAGCCTCCGAAAATAGCCTCCAGGTATGGAGAGCTTGCTTCTCTGCTTGATGAGAAGGTAGCCCCATCCTAGCGGGACCTCCGTAAACTGCATAGTGGCTCAGTTTCTCCGCAGGTACCATGTGCCCACTGGCCCTTGGGGCTCTGCAGGGCTGTCAGGAGGGCAGGACGAGGCCATCGACACTCCGTGTGCACTTGAACCAGGTCCAGAGGCAGCGAATAACGCTGGGCAGGAGCCGCTCTGGTGTCTGCTCCTCCTCGGAAACCGACATCACCACTGTTTCCATGCAGGGGGCCGAGGAAGGGCAGAGGAGGGGAACCCGACCCCGCTTCATCCCCTCCAGATGCCTCTTGTCGCTTGTCCTCTGTCCCATGGAGATGCAGAAAGGATTGACATGGTCATTCTAGATGAGAGCCCTCGTTCCCTGGGCGGCCTGGGGAGGATTACAGCCACGCAGTTCTCAGAGGGTGTGTCTGATGTGCAGAGCATTCAAAGGCTGGGCAAGCAGGCAGTTGGTGGGATTCAACCTTGCACTTCCCAGGTCTTCACCCGCCGTGCATTTCCTGCAAGTGCAGAGGAACCAAGAGGCCTGCTCTTGTGCAGCGGCATGCCATGACTTGGGATGGAGTGAGCAGAGACAGGAGAGTGCAGGGGAGGACCGGGCACCATTTCCCATCCGTGGCCCTTCCGACTCACCTGTGGTTGATGGGGGGAGGGAGGGTCAGCGTTGCCAGACCTGGAATCCGGCCTGCACCCGCCGGCTTTGGTCTGTGGGGCTGTGAGTACATTTCCGGCCACCTTTTTAATCCCCTGCACCTGGCGATGGCATGCGCCCAGCAGGGAGGGACTCTGGCCCTGGGGAAGAGGAGCTGGAGGGGCTCTGTCACTTTGTCTAGGGAACAACGGTGTGGTGGCCGGTGGGCCCACGCATGCCTGGACCCCCGGCTGGAGCTTTGGTGCTGCTGCGTGGCACTGAGTGCCAACGGGGGAGGCTCTGAGCCCCTCAGCTGTCAGTCGGCTCAGGGAGGCAGGTTTCTTGCTGACTCCACTGGCAAGATTTGCGCTGATCCACACCCTTGGAATGAGAGGCCTTGCTAATCCAGCCCTGGCCTCTGCCAAATCGGGAGCTGCCAGATCAAGTCAGGGCCATTTTGGGTACTGGAGCGCGATCCCAGAGCAGCGTGCTTGTCCTGGACACAGGGTCACACTTGGTGACGTCCAGCAGGCTTTGCTCGGGTGGCAGCTGGCAGGCAGTGTGCGCTGGAGGGCGGGGGCGCAGACGCTGCCGTGTGGCCACCCCACACCGTGGCCAGTGCAGCCAGCCCCGGGGAACTCACGAGAGAGCAGGACTCTGCGTGGGGGAGCGGCTGGCCCCGGTCACAGAGCTCGTTAGGGGCAGGTGCACCCTGAGTCCAAGTCCATCTGTGCTTTCAGGCGAGCCCGGCGGTCTCCAAAGGATGGGTCAGAGGGGACGGACAGAGGCTGGAGCAGGAGCCTGAATGGTGTTTCCCCTGTCTGTGCCCAAACGCAGACCCAGAGTTAATTAGCGCGCTGACCACTCAAGGGTGTAGATGTAAAACATGCTCCCCCGTGACATGACCTTTGCAGCCACATCCCATAACAGCACAGACAAGGCCTGGTCTCTGGCCATCCAGCAGCTCTTTAAAGATGATGAGTGATATATAAAGATGCCTGCATGATATGTAGCCAGGAGCCCCGGCCCTCTGGGCCATTAGTTGATTTGTTGTTGAAGGCGTGTCCTTGGCATGAGCGGCCGTTCAAGAGGACCGAGGTGGTGGAGGCGGGGAGGGAAAGGAAACGGGGCAGCTGGCTGCCCTCATTCCTGGGGCTCTCGTCCATGCCTGGGGGCATCCCTGCCCGCTTGGGGAAGCATCCACGCCCAGGATCATGGCGCACCCTGGGAGACTGAGCCCCACCAGTCTCCCTCCAGCTTTCCAGCTGCATGACTGTGTGTGTTTTGGGGCGGGGGGGAGGATGTGTATTTCACCTCTGACCCTCCTCTTCCTAATCCGTAAATTGTGGGGCAGGCTCATGGGTCAGTGGGAAGTTGTCCATGAGGCCAGGAGCCCCAGGTCCTGACACTGAGCTCAGTCGGAGAGTACAAAATCCCTTGCTTTCCTTTAAGGCATTTCTGTGCTTAAGAGCTTGGGCTTTAGAATCAGAAGAATTGGGAGGTGAGATTCTGTTTCATCTACCAGTTGGGCAACCTTGGTTCATTATTTAGCATTTCTGAGTGAGTGAGTGATAGTTGCTCAGTCATGTCCGACTCTTTTCGAGCCCCTGGACTGTAGCCTGCCAGGCTCCTCTGTCTCTGGGATTCTCCAGGTGAGAATACTGGAGTAGGGTGCCATTCCCTTCTCCAGCATTTCTGAGCTTGTCTTAAACTGTCTGGAAAAAGGGGGTACTAATGATTCGAACTTACACACATATCTTGAGGATTAAGTGAGGTGGTACATGGGAGGGGTACCTAGGGGGGTGCTGACCACTGACCTTTGCTCCTAACAGCGACTTCTCAGTGGGCGGGGGCCTGTCCACCTGCCCACAGGGCAGCGTTTCACTCGCTGTCTCAGTGAATGGAGCAGACAGACCCTTCCTTACGTTCATACATAATGGGTTGGTTTGGCTTCTCAATGTTGTGTTTTACCCATGTTTCTGTGGAGAGCCCATTACTGTGGAGAGAGTGTTAGGAAAGAGCTGCTTTGATCAAACTGATCTTTATAGGGACCTTTCAGTGTATTTGTTCTGCAATCATGGACAGCACTTACTGGGCACCTTGTCTGGATTTGGCACAAGGGAAGTGTGTGTGTGTGTGTGTGTGTGTCTAAAACAGAGACAGAGGGATTTGTTTTTGCCTCGAAGTTAATGTATCAGCCAAATAAGGCTCAGGACACTAGAAAAGTGTCAAATGTTATGACAGATTCACAGCTGCTGGAGTTGAAAAGGACTCTTTCAAATCTAATGTTTGGTTAAGCCTTTTCTTTCTCCTCTTCTTCTTCCTTTTCTGGGGGCTTCTTCTCTTTGCAAAATGAAGCAAAGTCCAATTTTAAAAGCTCATTTTTATTTCTGTCTTTGAAAGTAAAAGAGTCTCATTATAGATAATTGGTAAAATATAATAAAAAGAAAACATTTCCCCAAACAGTCCTCATTATGAACCAGGGGTATTTATTTCCATTTGTTCAGTGGTTAGTATTAAACGTCTCCTCCATGCAGGCTCCTTCTAGAAGCTGGGGATACAGCAGCAAAGAAGACAAGGTCCCCATCCCCTGGTTCTTACGTGTTTGTGGAGGGAGGTCTCTGACCAAGTCAAGCACATACAAAAGATAATTTGGGGTAGAGATGCATTTTGCAAAGGACATGAAACAGGGTGGTTTGGTAGTTGGGGCAGAGCAAAGTCAGAGAGTGAGGGGACGTGGCTTTTGCACCAGCGACTAAAGGATGCAGAAGGGCCAGGCAGGCAGTGCAGGGGAGAATGTTTAGGTTAAGGAATCCTGAGGACCCAGACCTGGAGGACCTGCTTGGGGCGTGAGGAGCGGAGGGAAGGCTGCCTAACTAGGCCTGCGGGGTGCGGAGCCTTGAGCGGCAGTGCAAAGTCTTTGGAGGGTTTCAGATGGGAGGGTGACCAGCATAGGTCTGTATTATTTTTTTTATGTTTATTTTTGGCTGCACCACGTGGCATGTGGGATTGTAGTTCCCCAATCAGGGACTGAAACCACGCTCCCTGCTGTGGCAATGCAAAGTCTTAACCACTGGACCACCGTGGAAGTCCAGGTCCATTTTTAGAATGTTTTCCAGGCTGTGTGGAGAGTCCATTGTGAGGACTCGAATGGAAGGAGGGGGAGCAGTTAGGAGGATGAGAGAGATGCCTCCCAGGTGGCTCGGTGGTAAAGAATCCGCCTGCCAATGCAGGAGATGCGGGTTTGATCCTGGGTTGGGAAGATCCCCTGCAGAAGGAAATAGCAACCCAGCTGCCTGGGAAATCCCAGGGACCAAGGAAGCTGGTGGGCTACAGTCCATGGGGTCACGGAGAACTGAACATGACTGACCATGCACTCACACACACACTCAGATGCGCAGTGACGAAACCATGAAGCTTAGACGAGGAGGGGTAGTCTTTTTATTCAATTTTTTAAAAGTATCTGGGATCATAGTATTTATTTATCTATCTATATTTTTGGCTGTGCCAAGCAACTTGCAGAATCTGAGTTTCCCATCCAGGGATCGAACCTGCAGTGGAAGTGCAGAGTCCTAACCACTAGACTACCAGGGAATTCCTCATACTCTGCTGCTGCTGCTAAGTCACTTCAGTCATGTCCGACTCTGTGCGACCCTAGAGACAGCAGCCCATCAGGCTCCCCTGTCCCTGGGATTCCCCAGGCAAGAACACTGGAGTGGGTTGCCATTTCCTTCTCCAATGCATGAAAGTGAAAAGTGAAAGTGAAGTCACTCAGTCATGTCCGACTCTTAGCGACCCCATGGACTGCAGCCCACCAGGCTCCTCCATCCATGGGGTTTTCCAGGCAAAGTACTGAAGTGGGGTGCCATTACCTTCTCCGCCTCATACTCTGGATATTTGATATTTGTATTTATATGGAGACCACTGACTACTTTCCAGGCACTGTGAATTATGTTGAGCACTTCATCTATCAGTTAAGTTCAGTCACTCAGTTGTGTTCAACTCTTTGCAACCCCATGGACTGCAGCACGCCAGGCCTCCCTGTCCATCACCAACTCCCGGAGTTTACATAGACTCATGTCCATCATAGCATCATTGGTGATGCCATCCAACCATCTCATCCTCTGTCGTGCCTTCAATCTTGCCCAGCATCAGGGTCTTTTCAAATAAGTCAGTTCTTCACATCAGGTGGCCAAAGTATTGGAGTTTCATCTTCAACATCAGTCCTTCCAATGAACACTCAGGACTGATCTCCTTTAGGATGGACTGGTTGGATCTCCTTGCAGTCCAAGGGATTGTCAAGAGTCTTCTCCAACACCACAATTCAAAAGCATTAATTCTTCTGCACTCAGCTTTCTTTATAGTCCAACTCTCACATCCATACATGACTACTGGAAAAACCATAGCTTTGACTAGATGGACCTTTGTTAGCAATGTCTCTGCTTTTTAATATGCTGTCTAGGTTGGTCATAGCTTCTCTTCCAAGGAGCAAGCATCTTTTAATTTCATGGCTGCACTCACCATCTGCAGTGATTTTGGAGCCCCCCAAAATAAAGTCTGTCACTGTTTCCACTGTTGCCACATCTATTTGCCATGAAGTGATGAGACCAGATGCCATGATCTTAGTTTTCTGAACTTTTAAGCCAGGTTTTTCACTCTCCTCTTTCACCTTCATCAAGAGGCTCTTTAGTTCTTCTTCACTTTCTGCCATAAGGGTGGTGTCATCTGCATATTTGAGGTTATTGATATTTCTCTCGGCAATTTTGATTCCAGCTTGTGCTTCATCCAGCCTGGCATTTTGCATGATGTACTCTGTATATAAGTTAAATAAGCAGGGTGACAAGGAGCCTTGACGTACTCCTTTTCCAATTAAGCAAATGAAAGAACTCAGCTGTAATTCTAGCACCTCCACTAGCTTTGTTTGTAATAATGCTTCCTAAGGCCCACTTGACTTCGGATTCCTGGATGTCTGGCACTAGGTGAGTGATCACACCATTGTGGTTATCTGGATCATGAGGATCTTTTTTGTATAGTTCTTCTGTGTATTCTTGCCACCTCTTCCTAATAGCTCCTGCTTCTGTTAAGTCCATACCATTTCTGTCCTTTATTGTGCCCATCTTTGCATGAAATGTTCCCTTGGTATCTCTAATTTTCTTGAAGAGATCTCTAGTCTTTCCCATTCTGTTGTTTTCCTCTATTTCTTTACCCTGATCACTGAGGAAGGCTTTGTTATCTCTCTTTGCTATTCTTTGGAACTCTGCTTTCAAATGGGTGTATCTTTCCTTTTCTCCTTTGCCTTTCGCTTCTCTTCTTTTCTCAGCTATTTGTAAGGCCTCTTTAGACAACCATTTTGCCTTTTTGCATTTCTTTTTCACATTCGTTTCTCACACAGCCCTATGAGACAGGCATGGTAATCCGCGTTTATAGATGAAAAAACTTAAACTCAGAGAAGTAGATTTTTAAAAAGGAAAAAAATTCACCATAGTTTCTGTCCTTACTAGGAAGTGGGGACAATTTCTTTCTGGTCCTTTACTCAAACACCCAAGTTTATAACCTATAGGTGGCAAAACGAGAAATCAAACCCGAGTCTGACTCACTAGACGGCTTAACCACTACTCAGTACATTTTAAAACCTTGTTGTAATCTTAATGTTATTGTATAAGCATCTCCCCAAGTACAGCAGCTCAGCCCGTAGATCAGTCGGGTTGCCACGACAGTGTTTACCAAACACTCACAAATGCTCAGTAGCATTCACAGATGAAGGCTTATTGTTCCCTTGTCTGAAACGGCTATGAGTTGGTCAGGTGGCTCAGCTGATCTTGGCTGGACTTGCATGTCTGGGGAACAGGTGACCTGGGCTGGCCTGGACTGGCCTGCCCCCTGTCCCCCTCAGCCCCTCCCCACACTGCAGGCTCGTGGGGCGGTGTGACTGGTGGGGACTGAAGTGCTGCAGAGAAGCAGCAGGACGTGCGAGCCCTCCTTAGGCGCAGCCTTGGAGCTGACACTGTC